>NC_092095.1:66335417-66345417 GCF_045679555.1 Salvelinus alpinus | reverse complement strand
AGAGACCTCAGACTAAATACAGTCTCATAGAGACCTCAGACTAAATACAGTCTCAGAGACGCCAGACTAAATACAGTCTCAGAGACCTCAGACTAAATACAGTCTCAGAGACGCCAGACTAAATACAGTCTCAGAGACGCCAGACTAAATACAGTCTCCCATTACAACCTCCTCAGATATGATCATAACAACTGAACAGATTCACATAACTTCATTGTCCAATCAGAAATATTTTGCTGTAGAGCAGTTACGCAATGTATAACTCCCCAATTTCCTGATATCCAATTGGTATATATAACATATATATACTATAATATAACCTGTATAATATGTATATACTATAATATAACCTGTATATATCATCTATATACTCTAATATAACTTATATAATATAACCTATAAAATATCATCTATATACTATACTGTAACTTATAATATAACCTATATAATATATATACTATAATATAACCTATATAATATCATCCATATACTATAATATAACTTATATAATATAACCTTTATAATAAAATATATATATACTATAATATAACTTATACAATATAACCTGTATAATATAATCTATATACTATAATATAACTTATAATATAACCTATATAATATAATATAACTTATATAATATCATCTATATACTATAATATAACCTATATAATATCATCTATATACTATAATATAACTTATATAATATAACCTATATAATATCATCTGTATACTATAATATAACGTATATAATATCATGTATATACTATAATTTAACTTATATAATATAACCTTTATAATATCATCTATATACTATAATATAACCTATATAATATCATCTATATGCTATAATATAACTTATATAATATAACCTATATAATATATATACTATAATATAACTTATATAATATAACCTATATAATATATATACTATAATATAACTTATATAATATATATATATATACTATAATATAACCTATATTTACATTTACATTTAAGTCATTTAGCAGACGCTCTTATCCAGAGCGACTTACATATATATACTATAATATAACCTATATAATATATATACTATAATATAACTTATATAATATAACCTATATAATATATATACTATAATATAACTTATATAATATAACCTATATAATAGCTCCCCAGTGTGTTTGGATGGTTTAATGATGCACGGTTTGTACCAGCAGTTGTCACACGTTTCATAACTCTCTTCAAGAGCTCCATCCAATCCACATAACACTTGCTTCATCAGCTTTCAGAATGCAATTAAGAAAGGAAGGAAGCATTTTGTGGTTTGCAGTGCTTTTATAATGACCTGCCTGCTATCTCTCCAACCGAGCTGCTGAAGAACGGAAAAGGTACATTACCATAATAAAGCAAATGGGATGACACGTGCCAGCAGGTGAAGGTGTTTTTAGGAGGACTTCCTCCTTGGGCCAGCCTTCTTTGGTGTTATGCTGATGTTGTCCATAAGGAATTCACTACTCAACTACTTAAAATACCAGAGGCCATTCTTATATTCAGAGGCTAGCTGAGTGGTAGGTAACAGAGGCCATTCTTATCTTTAGAGGCTAGCTTGGTGGTGGGTAACAGAGGCCATTCTTATCTTTAGAGGCTAGCTGAGTGGTAGGTAACAGAGGCCATTCTTATCTTCAGAGGCTAGCTTGGTGGTGGGTAACAGAGGCCATTCTTATCTTTAGAGGCTAGCTGAGTGGTAGGTAACAGAGGCCATTCTTATCTTTAGAGGCTAGCTGAGTGGTAGGTAACAGAGGCCATTCTTATCTTTAGAGGCTAGCTTGGTGGTGGGTAACAGAGGCCATTCTTATCTTTAGAGGCTAACTTGGTGGTGGGTAACAGAGGCCATTCTTATCTTTAGAGGCTAGCTTGGTGGTGGGTAACAGAGGCCATTCTTATCTTTAGAGGCTAGCTTGGTGGTGGGTAACAGAGGCCATTCTTATCTTTAGAGGCTAGCTTGGTGGTGGGTAACAGAGGCCATTCTTATCTTTAGAGGCTAGCTGAGTGGTAGGTAACAGAGGCCATTCTTATCTTTAGAGGCTAGCTGAGTGGTAGGTAACAGAGGCCATTCTTATCTTTAGAGGCTAGCTTGGTGGTGGGTAACAGAGGCCATTCTTATCTTTAGAGGCTAGCTTGGTGGTGGGTAACAGAGGCCATTCTTATCTTTAGAGGCTAGCTTGGTGGTGGGTAACAGAGGCCATTCTTATCTTTAGAGGCTAGCTTGGTGGTGGGTAACAGAGGTACAAGGTGTGTAACAGAGTACTTATCACTCACATCCAACTCATTCCCCAACACGGGTTCACATTTCCCCTATCCTCCCCTCTCCTCTAGCCTCATCCTCCTCTCTCCTCTAGCCCCATACTCCTCTCTCCTCTTCTCCTCTCTCCTTTCCTCTCCTCTAGCCCCATCCTCGTCTCTCCTCTGTCCTCTCCTCCTCTCTCCTCTGTCCTTTCCTCTAGGCTCATCCTCCCCTCTGTCCTTTCCTCTCCTCTAGCCCAATCCTCCCCTCTCCTCTGTCATTTCCTCTTCTCTAGCCCCATCCCCCCCTCTCCTCTGTCCTTTCCTCTCCTCTGTCCTTTCCTCTCCTCTAGCCATATCCTCCCCTCTCCTCTCCTCTAGCCTTAAAAACAAGAGAGGCAGATTTAGGTCTGGCCCACTCCCTCCCTCCCTCACACCGGCCAATTATAGTCCCGGGAGGCATGGATGCCTGACTCAGTCTCCTAGCAACGGGGTAAGGGATGAAACACGAGGAGGCAGCTAGTGCAGCTGGCTGGATCTGGCATTGGCAGCACATGCCGCTGTGCCACCAGCCAATTACCACTCACGCTGGCAGAGGAGAATGCAGTTGCCTAGCAACCTGCACTGTAACGCTGTACATTCTTGGTTGGGGTAGGGGGTGTGGTGGTTGTGAGGGGGGGACATAGTAGAGACAGCATCGATACAGGCTGAGACCAGTGCCTAGAGCACAGCAGATAACCACTCCAGCTACACACTCCTCCATTGATAGGCTATGGTTGCCTAGCAACTGACACACACACACACACACACACACACACACACACACACACACACACACACACACACACACACACACACACACACACACACACACACACACACACACACACACACACACACACACACACACACACACACACACACACACACAACCCAGCCTCTCAGGTGCCTGAGTTGTGGTTAACTGCATTTCCTCCATTAGCTGGAGATGGACCGGGGTATCGTGGTCTCTGAGGTCATTATGTTATGGGGGCACTGGGAAAGCACTTTACAGACCAGTACTACTCACTCCTACACTTTTACTTTTACACTAGTCAATGCTGGCTTCCTTTATATGAGCAGAGAGGGAGAGTGTGTGAGAGAAAGGGAGAGATGGAGGAGACAGAGAGAGGAGGGGAGGAGGAGACAGAGAGAAGAGGGGAGGAGGAGGCAGAGAGAGGAGCGGAGGAGGAGACAGAGAGAGGAGGGGAGGAGGAGACAGAGAGAGGAGGGGAGGAGGCAGAGAGAGGAGGGGAGGAGGAGGCAGAGAGAGGAGGGGAGGAGGAGGCAGAGAGGAGGGGGGGAGGAGGCAGAGAGAGGAGGGGTGGAGGAAACAGAGAGAGGAGGGGAGGAGGAGGCAGAGAGAGGAGGGGTGGAGGAGACAGAGAGAGGAGGGGAGGAGGAGACAGAGAGAGGAGGGGAGGAGGAGGCAGAGAGAGGAGGGGAGGAGGAGGCAGAGAGAGGAGGGGAGGAGGAGGCAGGACAGAGAGAGACGTGTTTTACTCTTCCTCTCTTCAAAATCGAATTGCACAATTCCTTATCTGCGTTCAAACCTCCATTCATAAAACTCACTGCAGGGACGTGTAATTTCCACAAAGTCTGCTCGTTTCCAGCTCTATTGTTAATCTCTTCTCTGTCAGTCATTTATGGGAATAACAAGTGAAGAAAAGAGGGGTTTGAGTAACACCGTCTCTTAAGTCATGCCCTGATGATTGAACGAGTGGAGGCCCATGGCACTATGTCTCAGACTGAAATGTTCCTACCTCTCCTCCTCAGTGCTCGGTCACTGTCTTGGTGCTGTCAGTGGCTAAAGTAACTATTTCAGCTAGCTATAACACTGACCCTGCGCGTTTAGAGCCAGCATGTCAGGTAACAGGTGGACTGAGATGTTCCTACCTCTCCTCCTCAGTGCTCGGTCACTGTCTTGGTGCTGTCAGTGGCTAAAGTAACTATTTCAGCTAGCTATAACACTGACCCTGCGCGTTTAGAGCCAGCATGTCAGGTAACAGGTGGACTGAGATGTTCCTACCTCTCCTCCTCAGTGCTCGGTCACTGTCTTGGTGCTGTCAGTGGCTAAAGTAACTATTTCAGCTAGCTATAACACTGACCCTGCGCGTTTAGAGCCAGCATGTCAGGTAACAGGTGGACTGAGATGTTCCTACCTCTCCTCCTCAGTGCTCGGTCACTGTCTTGGTTCTTTATGTTTCTGACTAAAACAACTGTTCTAGCTATATCCCTCACTCCCTTTACGTGTTCCAGCTATATCACATGTTCTAGCTATATCCCTCACTCCCTTTACGTGTTCCAGCTATATCCCTCACTCCCTTTACGTGTTCCATCTATATCCCTCACTCTCTTTCACATGTTCTAGCTATATCCCTCACTCTCTTTCACGTGTTCCATCTATATCCCTCACTCTCTTTCACATGTTCTAGCTATATCCCTCACTCTCTTTCACGTGTTCCATCTATATCCCTCACTCTCTTTCACATGTTCTAGCTATATCCCTCACTCTCTTTCACATGTTCTAGCTATATCCCTCACTCTCTTTCACGTGTTCCATCTATATCCCTCACTCTCTTTTACGTGTTCCAGCTATATCCCTCACTCTCTTTCACGTGTTCCAGCTATATCCCTGACTCTCTTCCACGTGTTCCAGCTATATCCCTCACTCTCTTTCACGTGTTACAACTATATCCCTCACTCTCTTTCACGTGTTCCAACTATATCCCTCACTCTCTTTCACGTGTTCCAACTATATCCCTCACTCTCTTTCACGTGTTCCAACTATATCCCTCACCCTCTTTCATGTGTTTCATTGACCACATACTACTCAAAATGCATGGCCGATGCATTGCTTCATTCTAAATGGGAAGCTAGTGTGGATAGTGGAGCAGACCTGCTGAGGCTGTAGAACTGACATGGAGCGTTAGAGTCAGGGCCCATTCCATTTCAATTCAGGAAGTGAACTAAAATTCTAATTCAAATTCTCCTCAATGCCTTTCAATAAGATTAAAAATAAATAAAATCTGAATTGGTTTGGTTTACTTTTTAATTGACTGGAATTTAAATGGAATTGACCCCAAATCTGGTTAGAATAGAGGTGTTTGAGAAGTGCCAGACTTAGCCTATAGAAAGAGTACGTAGAGGGATACGGGGCGGCAGACTAGAATAAACTGGGAAACCACGGCTTATCCAGGTCAATCCATCAATCACGGGGCAGTTAGTCACTCAGCGGACAGTTTCCTGACAGAGGTGTGAGTGGTTTGGGATTGAGATTGAGGAGAGTGAGAATTATGGCCATTTCCCCCTCCGGAAATCTGCTGAGGAAGTAGTGTGGTAACCTTGAGGAGGAATAGTGATAGCAGAATATACTGAGGGTACAGGCAGCGCTGAAGAGTACTGAAGTACTCATTTTGGGTGCTGGTGCCAGCACTCTAAGTTTAGGTGGTAATTATATTTTAGGGCCAATATTCTATAATTGGTACTCAAGCAGTTGAACAGTTGAGGAGCCAGTGAGCACTGGCCCAGGGTTAGGGTTAGACGAGGAAGAGGATGAAGAGGCTGAGTAGGAGGTAGAGGATGATAAAGAAGATCTGTGGATCTGTTCTTTAATTGATAAATGAGGCTCCATTACCAGAAAAGGCCATGATGAGTACCAGGTATGATTAAAGAGAACCTGAGCTAAAAGTAAGGAACATGAAACATGGATGGACGAGGGACGTCTAAGAAGGTAATGTATGATGTGTAGTAGTTCTGATGGTGTTGGTCTGGTGGTCTGTAGAGTCTGTCTGAGAGCCCTGCCTGTTAACGACTCAGATGATCTACCTCTTTGATAAATGATACTTATCTTTTCAGATTAAGTGACTTTCCCTGGGCAGAAGTGAGCAGTATTTCCCTGAGAAATAGTGAGCAATTTATTTCCTGATATTTATTTCCTATCACATACTTAATTAAGCTTGTCTAGTACAATGGGATGGAACAGAATAGTCCCAAAAGTGCCGTCCATCTGGCATTCAAGGCAGGCTCAATCTGATGCTCAAAGTATCTGAAATTTAAACCAATGCAATTCCATCTGTGCTGTAGACTGCAGAGTGTCACCTGTGTGCGTCCTCTGGTGTGCCTTGAGATGGGAGCTCTTGGTGTAGACCTTCCTGCAGCCGTTAAACTGGCAGCGGTGGACCCTCTTCTTGTTCTCAGAGATACCCCCCACGCCCATCACACACGCGCCCCCCTGCTCGCCGTCGCTGTGCCTGCCTGTGGTGTCACGCCTTGTGGGCAGGGTTGGTGCGTTTGTCGCCGCCAGCCCCACCTTCCTCGCCACCAGTTTGAGAGTGAGCGTGCCGTCCGCGGACGCCGTCAGAGTCTGGTGGGGGTCGGGCTTGACCAGATGGCGTCCCAGCTCCGGGGACGAGGGCGGCGTCAGGGAGGTGACGGCGCTCAACTGGGCTGGGTGTACCCCTCCCCCTCCAGACCCTAACCCCATCCCGTCTCTAAGTTTGGCAGACTTCAAGGCCCCAGAGAGGTGCTTCCGAGAGGGGCAGAGCAGGGGAGGTACAGGAGGGCTGGGGGGGTCCGGGAGGCTGGGGAGGAGGGGGTCTAGTAGTTCCTCTTCACTGTCCTCCTTCAGGTAGGCCGGGGTGAGCAGGCAGTCAAGCTCCTCGTCAAAGAGGTCCGACAGCCTCTTGGGCTCCGTCTGTAGATAACGCTCCAACTCCAGACATGTCTGAAGGGAGAAGAGAGAGGAGACAGGGGTCAACATACAGACTCATACATAAACCCTATGTCTTAACACTGATATTCAGGTACTCGTATAGTGGTACTGGTATCCACAGACTGGTGTACTCATAACCTTGGCTGAAGCACATGCTACATAGAATCACTACAGTGCAGATTTCAGTGGAATACTGTGCTGCTGATGGTGAACATCCCTCTAAAGCTGAGTGGATATTTCCTGTTCGGATTTGTTCACTAGATCACATCATTCAATTAAAAAAACCTGACAACTCACATAATTACTACACCAGTCAGAGCTGGGTGATATGTGGAGCTCTCTCATCAACTGATATAATGTATCCAAGTGAGCGGGCAACTAAGGCAATTGATTGATGAATAGCTCACCCCTGAGGCCCTCAATTGCCCTTCGTGCCCACCACAGGAGGTTGGTGGCACCTTTATTGGGGAGGACGGGTTCGTGGTAATGACTGGAGCGGAATCAGAGGAATGGTATCAAATACATCAAACACATGGATGTCATTCCATTTGATGCTGTCCTCCCCACAGCAGCCTCCTGTGGAGCCCACTCCAATACCCTATCATTCTGTATGTCTTTGTGACTGTATACAGGTAGATCAGAGAAGACACATCCCTGATTGGCAGATGAGTGACCACCCTGATTAGAAGCACCTGCTGCTCATTGGTTGTTCACCTGTGTCCCTCCAAATGCTGTTCTGAAAGAAACTGATTTGTACCTACACACTGAAGAAGGCTGCAGAGCCGAAACGTCTGTGTGCGCTATTCCCTGATGCAGTGAAAATAATTTAAAAAAAAACATTTTATGCGACATCTTTTTGAGTGCGGACCCATCATACCTTTTATATACGTGGAGAAAGACTGCTGCTGTATTTTTAGAACCCCAGGATAGTAGATGGTAGAACCAGCCCCACATTACCAGGCCTGGCAGCTCTGCAGAGATGGCTCATTACACACAGATTGATTACAATGGCTGGAGTGGGGAGAGGAGCCCTGAACCGACTAATCTCTCTCTCTCACACACACACACACACACACACACACACACACACACACACACACACACACACACACACACACACACACACACACACACACACACACACACACACACACACACACACACACACACACACACACACACACACACACACACACACACACACACACACACACAAGCACAGGTCTCTCTTTATTGAGCACAGATAAGCCATGCGCGCAGTTTTACAACCCTCAGATAGGGGAGAGGACAGATTTATTAAGTCATCAGTCTAGGGATTTCCTTCTGGTTTGGCCGTATGCTAAAATAACAGAATACTCCATCATAAACCTCCTGCATATACCTAGTAGACCAACTCCATCAGACAAAGCCTGGCTCTGTTCAAGAGGGACGTGTTGGGTTGTAGGGACGCTGTTCAGACGCTGTTCAGCACAGCAGCGCTATCCGCACACAACCATAAAGGTGTTTTGTTTGACGGCAGGGCCTCTCTCTCTCTCTCTGTCTCTCTCTGTCTCTCTCTCTGTCTCTCTCTCTCTCTCTGTCTCTCTCTCTGTCTCTCTCTCTGTTCTCTCTCTCTCTGTCTCTCTCTCTCTGTCTCTCTCTCTCTGTCTCTCTCTCTCTGTCTCTCTCTCTGTCTCTCTCTCTCTCTCTCTCTCTCTCTCTCTCTCTCTCCCCCGCTCTCTCCCCCGCTCTCTCTTTCTCTCTGATAGCTGTGAGTTGTGTTTGGCATGTAGAGGCTAAAGTACTCTGACAGTGGCAACGGGAGAAAACAGCAGTGCCGCGGGGCCCTTATACTAACCATTTCACCTGAGCCAGAGGAGAATGACAGACAGCTCCATTATGGAGGTGGAGGGTGTACAGACGGCATTCATCTGACAGATGAAATTCATATAACTACCCCCCCCCCCTCTTGTTTCTGTGTTCTGCACTCTAGAAATACTACAGTTTTTTATTATTTCATCTGTTGCTAGGTGATACTTTTTTGGGGGGGGGGGCTGTTAAACTAATTAGCATATTAACGTACAATTGTAAGCACCCCCAAGAGTGTGTCAATAGAGAAATGCTGCGGAAATGTCTTTCTTACCTGTTATAATGGGGACTTATTTTAAGATGCTTATAAAAAATCACCTTTTCCGTGGTTTTACCGCTCCCTTGATTGCTGAGGTCATTGTAAAATGTAATTGGAATGAACTGAATTTACGAGAGAGGCAATTTAAGTGTTGGCGACATTAAGAAGTGATAAGAAAATGGTATGCTTCAATCTTCACTGAATTCAAAAGGGAGAACAATCATCGATACAGCCATTGGTCACCGTCTGAGTCTGCTAACACTAGTGAGCTCAATATGCTCATGCAGTGTATAGTTCATGATGTGGACATGTTCAGCTTTCATGATTCATTTCAAGCTATTGCTCTCAATCCCTCCCTCCCTCTCTCTCTCTCTCCCTCCCTCCCTCCCTCCCTACTCATGGGGTTATGAGTAAAGAAAGAGGGGGAAGTAAAAATGAACGAGGAAGAGAGATGGCTGGAGAGGGAGGAGGGGAAAAGAGATGGAGAGAGAGACATGAGGGACAGAAATTAGGTATGGAAGAGAAACAGATGGATGGAGAGTGAAGGAGGGGCTGAGGAAGACCAAGAATAACCGGGTGAGCGAAGGTGTGAAAAAAGGGGAGAGAGGGAGCGAGGGCTTGCCTTGGCTCTCACAGTGGGAAGTAAAACCAATCCCGGGCCTGTGACATTCACCGTAACGGTATCCTCACAGCAGGCTAGCTAACATACGTCCAGGAGCCTTGCACTCTGAATACCCACCTCAGGGAAAGGAGAGATGAGCCTTGCACTCTGAATACCCACCTCAGGGAAAGGAGAGATGAGACTGCACTCTGAATACCCACCTCAGGGAAAGGAGAGATGAGACTGCACTCTGAATACCCACCTCAGGGAAAGGAGA
>NC_092095.1:66292216-66335317 GCF_045679555.1 Salvelinus alpinus | reverse complement strand
ACTGCACTCTGAATACCCACCTCAGGGAAAGGAGAGATGAGACTGCACTCTGAATACCCACCTCAGGGAAAGGAGAGATGAGACTGCACTCTGAATACCCACCTCAGGGAAAGGAGAGATGAGACTGCATTCTGAATACCCACCTCAGGGAAAGGAGAGATGAGCCTGCACTCTGAATACCCACCTCAGGGAAAGGAGAGATGAGACTGCACTCTGAATACCCACCTCAGGGAAAGGAGAGATGAGCCTGCACTCTGAATACCCACCTCAGGGAAAGGAGAGATGAGCCTTGCACTCTGAATACCCACCTCAGGGAAAGGAGAGATGAGCCTTGCACTCTGAATACCCACCTCAGGGAAAGGAGAGATGAGACTGCACTCTGAATACCCACCTCAGGGAAAGGAGAGATGAGACTGCACTCTGAATACCCACCTCAGGGAAAGGAGAGATGAGACTGCACTCTGAATACCCACCTCAGGGAAAGGAGAGATGAGACTGCATTCTGAATACCCACCTCAGGGAAAGGAGAGATGAGCCTGCACTCTGAATACCCACCTCAGGGAAAGGAGAGATGAGACTGCACTCTGAATACCCACCTCAGGGAAAGGAGAGATGAGACTGCACTCTGAATACCCACCTCAGGGAAAGGAGAGATGAGACTGCACTCTGAATACCCACCTCAGGGAAAGGAGAGATGAGACTGCACTCTGAATACCCACCTCAGGGAAAGGAGAGATGAGACTGCACTCTGAATACCCACCTCAGGGAAAGGAGAGATGAGCCTGCACTCTGAATACCCACCTCAGGGAAAGGAGAGATGAGCCTGCACTCTGAATACCCACCTCAGGGAAAGGAGAGATGAGACTGCACTCTGAATACCCACCTCAGGGAAAGGAGAGATGAGACTGCACTCTGAATACCCACCTCAGGGAAAGGAGAGATGAGACTGCACTCTGAATACCCACTTCAGGGAAAGGAGAGATGAGACTGCCCTCTGAATACCCACCTCAGGGAAAGGAGAGATGAGACTGCACTCTGAATACCCACCTCAGGGAAAGGAGAGATGAGACTGCACTCTGAATACCCACCTCAGGGAAAGGAGAGATGAGACTGCACTCTGAATACCCACCTCAGGGAAAGGAGAGATGAGACTGCACTCTGAATACCCACCTCAGGGAAAGGAGAGATGAGCCTTGCACTCTGAATACCCACCTCAGGGAAAGGAGAGATGAGCCTTGCACTCTGAATACCCACCTCAGGGAAAGGAGAGATGAGACTGCACTCTGAATACCCACCTCAGGGAAAGGAGAGATGAGACTGTACTCTGAATACCCACCTCAGGGAAAGGAGAGATGAGACTGCACTCTGAATACCCACCTCAGGGAAAGGAGAGATGAGACTGCACTCTGAATACCCACCTCAGGGAAAGGAGAGATGAGACTGCACTCTGAATACCCACCTCAGGGAAAGGAGAGATGAGACTGCACTCTGAATACCCACCTCAGGGAAAGGAGAGATGAGCCTTGCACTCTGAATACCCACCTCAGGGAAAGGAGAGATGAGCCTTGCACTCTGAATACCCACCTCAGGGAAAGGAGAGATGAGACTGCACTCTGAATACCCACCTCAGGGAAAGGAGAGATGAGACTGCACTCTGAATACCCACCTCAGGGAAAGGAGAGATGAGACTGCACTCTGAATACCCACCTCAGGGAAAGGAGAGATGAGACTGCACTCTGAATACCCACCTCAGGGAAAGGAGAGATGAGACTGCATTCTGAATACCCACCTCAGGGAAAGGAGAGATGAGCCTGCACTCTGAATACCCACCTCAGGGAAAGGAGAGATGAGACTGCACTCTGAATACCCACCTCAGGGAAAGGAGAGATGAGCCTGCACTCTGAATACCCACCTCAGGGAAAGGAGAGATGAGCCTTGCACTCTGAATACCCACCTCAGGGAAAGGAGAGATGAGCCTTGCACTCTGAATACCCACCTCAGGGAAAGGAGAGATGAGACTGCACTCTGAATACCCACCTCAGGGAAAGGAGAGATGAGACTGCACTCTGAATACCCACCTCAGGGAAAGGAGAGATGAGACTGCACTCTGAATACCCACCTCAGGGAAAGGAGAGATGAGACTGCATTCTGAATACCCACCTCAGGGAAAGGAGAGATGAGCCTGCACTCTGAATACCCACCTCAGGGAAAGGAGAGATGAGACTGCACTCTGAATACCCACCTCAGGGAAAGGAGAGATGAGACTGCACTCTGAATACCCACCTCAGGGAAAGGAGAGATGAGACTGCACTCTGAATACCCACCTCAGGGAAAGGAGAGATGAGACTGCACTCTGAATACCCACCTCAGGGAAAGGAGAGATGAGACTGCACTCTGAATACCCACCTCAGGGAAAGGAGAGATGAGCCTGCACTCTGAATACCCACCTCAGGGAAAGGAGAGATGAGCCTGCACTCTGAATACCCACCTCAGGGAAAGGAGAGATGAGACTGCACTCTGAATACCCACCTCAGGGAAAGGAGAGATGAGACTGCACTCTGAATACCCACCTCAGGGAAAGGAGAGATGAGACTGCACTCTGAATACCCACTTCAGGGAAAGGAGAGATGAGACTGCCCTCTGAATACCCACCTCAGGGAAAGGAGAGATGAGACTGCACTCTGAATACCCACCTCAGGGAAAGGAGAGATGAGACTGCACTCTGAATACCCACCTCAGGGAAAGGAGAGATGAGACTGCACTCTGAATACCCACCTCAGGGAAAGGAGAGATGAGACTGCACTCTGAATACCCACCTCAGGGAAAGGAGAGATGAGACTGCACTCTGAATACCCACCTCAGGGAAAGGAGAGATGAGACTGCATTCTGAATACCCACCTCAGGGAAAGGAGAGATGAGCCTGCACTCTGAATACCCACCTCAGGGAAAGGAGAGATGAGACTGCACTCTGAATACCCACCTCAGGGAAAGGAGAGATGAGACTGCACTCTGAATACCCACCTCAGGGAAAGGAGAGATGAGACTGCACTCTGAATACCCACCTCAGGGAAAGGAGAGATGAGACTGCACTCTGAATACCCACCTCAGGGAAAGGAGAGATGAGACTGCACTCTGAATACCCACCTCAGGGAAAGGAGAGATGAGCCTTGCACTCTGAATACCCACCTCAGGGAAAGGAGAGATGAGCCTTGCACTCTGAATACCCACCTCAGGGAAAGGAGAGATGAGACTGCACTCTGAATACCCACCTCAGGGAAAGGAGAGATGAGACTGCACTCTGAATACCCACCTCAGGGAAAGGAGAGATGAGACTGCACTCTGAATACCCACCTCAGGGAAAGGAGAGATGAGACTGCACTCTGAATACCCACCTCAGGGAAAGGAGAGATGAGCCTTGCACTCTGAATACCCACCTCAGGGAAAGGAGAGATGAGACTGCACTCTGAATACCCACCTCAGGGAAAGGAGAGATGAGACTGCACTCTGAATACCCACCTCAGGGAAAGGAGAGATGAGACTGCACTCTGAATACCCACCTCAGGGAAAGGAGAGATGAGACTGCACTCTGAATACCCACCTCAGGGAAAGGAGAGATGAGACTGCACTCTGAATACCCACCTCAGGGAAAGGAGAGATGAGACTGCACTCTGAATACCCACCTCAGGGAAAGGAGAGATGAGCCTTGCACTCTGAATACCCACCTCAGGGAAAGGAGAGATGAGCCTTGCACTCTGAATACCCACCTCAGGGAAAGGAGAGATGAGACTGCACTCTGAATACCCACCTCAGGGAAAGGAGAGATGAGACTGCACTCTGAATACCCACCTCAGGGAAAGGAGAGATGAGACTGCACTCTGAATACCCACCTCAGGGAAAGGAGAGATGAGACTGCATTCTGAATACCCACCTCAGGGAAAGGAGAGATGAGCCTGCACTCTGAATACCCACCTCAGGGAAAGGAGAGATGAGACTGCACTCTGAATACCCACCTCAGGGAAAGGAGAGATGAGACTGCACTCTGAATACCCACCTCAGGGAAAGGAGAGATGAGACTGCACTCTGAATACCCACCTCAGGGAAAGGAGAGATGAGACTGCACTCTGAATACCCACCTCAGGGAAAGGAGAGATGAGACTGCACTCTGAATACCCACCTCAGGGAAAGGAGAGATGAGCCTGCACTCTGAATACCCACCTCAGGGAAAGGAGAGATGAGCCTGCACTCTGAATACCCACCTCAGGGAAAGGAGAGATGAGACTGCACTCTGAATACCCACCTCAGGGAAAGGAGAGATGAGACTGCACTCTGAATACCCACCTCAGGGAAAGGAGAGATGAGACTGCACTCTGAATACCCACTTCAGGGAAAGGAGAGATGAGACTGCCCTCTGAATACCCACCTCAGGGAAAGGAGAGATGAGACTGCACTCTGAATACCCACCTCAGGGAAAGGAGAGATGAGACTGCACTCTGAATACCCACCTCAGGGAAAGGAGAGATGAGACTGCACTCTGAATACCCACCTCAGGGAAAGGAGAGATGAGACTGCACTCTGAATACCCACCTCAGGGAAAGGAGAGATGAGACTGCACTCTGAATACCCACCTCAGGGAAAGGAGAGATGAGACTGCATTCTGAATACCCACCTCAGGGAAAGGAGAGATGAGCCTGCACTCTGAATACCCACCTCAGGGAAAGGAGAGATGAGACTGCACTCTGAATACCCACCTCAGGGAAAGGAGAGATGAGACTGCACTCTGAATACCCACCTCAGGGAAAGGAGAGATGAGACTGCACTCTGAATACCCACCTCAGGGAAAGGAGAGATGAGACTGCACTCTGAATACCCACCTCAGGGAAAGGAGAGATGAGACTGCACTCTGAATACCCACCTCAGGGAAAGGAGAGATGAGCCTTGCACTCTGAATACCCACCTCAGGGAAAGGAGAGATGAGCCTTGCACTCTGAATACCCACCTCAGGGAAAGGAGAGATGAGACTGCACTCTGAATACCCACCTCAGGGAAAGGAGAGATGAGACTGCACTCTGAATACCCACCTCAGGGAAAGGAGAGATGAGACTGCACTCTGAATACCCACCTCAGGGAAAGGAGAGATGAGACTGCACTCTGAATACCCACCTCAGGGAAAGGAGAGATGAGACTGCACTCTGAATACCCACCTCAGGGAAAGGAGAGATGAGACTGCACTCTGAATACCCACCTCAGGGAAAGGAGAGATGAGACTGCACTCTGAATACCCACCTCAGGGAAAGGAGAGATGAGACTGCACTCTGAATACCCACCTCAGGGAAAGGAGAGATGAGACTGCACTCTGAATACCCACCTCAGGGAAAGGAGAGATGAGACTGCACTCTGAATACCCACCTCAGGGAAAGGAGAGATGAGACTGCACTCTGAATACCCACCTCAGGGAAAGGAGAGATGAGCCTTGCACTCTGAATACCCACCTCAGGGAAAGGAGAGATGAGCCTTGCACTCTGAATACCCACCTCAGGGAAAGGAGAGATGAGACTGCACTCTGAATACCCACCTCAGGGAAAGGAGAGATGAGACTGCACTCTGAATACCCACCTCAGGGAAAGGAGAGGTGAGACTGCACTCTGAATACCCACCTCAGGGAAAGGAGAGATGAGACTGCACTCTGAATACCCACCTCAGGGAAAGGAGAGATGAGCCTTGCACTCTGAATACCCACCTCAGGGAAAGGAGAGATGAGACTGCACTCTGAATACCCACCTCAGGGAAAGGAGAGATGAGACTGCACTCTGAATACCCACCTCAGGGAAAGGAGAGATGAGACTGCACTCTGAATACCCACCTCAGGGAAAGGAGAGATGAGACTGCACTCTGAATACCCACCTCAGGGAAAGGAGAGATGAGACTGCACTCTGAATACCCACCTCAGGGAAAGGAGAGATGAGACTGCACTCTGAATACCCACCTCAGGGAAAGGAGAGATGAGACTGCACTCTGAATACCCACCTCAGGGAAAGGAGAGATGAGACTGCACTCTGAATACCCACCTCAGGTAAAGGAGAGATGAGACTGCACTCTGAATACCCACCTCAGGGAAAGGAGAGATGAGCCTTGCACTCTGAATACCCACCTCAGGGAAAGGAGAGATGAGCCTTGCACTCTGAATACCCACCTCAGGGAAAGGAGAGATGAGACTGCACTCTGAATACCCACCTCAGGGAAAGGAGAGATGAGACTGCACTCTGAATACCCACCTCAGGGAAAGGAGAGATGACACTGCAGTCTGAATACCCACCTCAGGGAAAGGAGAGATGAGACTGCATTCTGAATACCCACCTCAGGGAAAGGAGAGATGAGCCTGCACTCTGAATACCCACCTCAGGGAAAGGAGAGATGAGACTGCACTCTGAATACCCACCTCAGGGAAAGGAGAGATGAGACTGCACTCTGAATACCCACCTCAGGGAAAGGAGAGATGAGACTGCACTCTGAATACCCACCTCAGGGAAAGGAGAGATGAGACTGCACTCTGAATACCCACCTCAGGGAAAGGAGAGATGAGCCTTGCACTCTGAATACCCACCTCAGGGAAAGGAGAGATGAGCCTTGCACTCTGAATACCCACCTCAGGGAAAGGAGAGATGAGACTGTACTCTGAATACCCACCTCAGGGAAAGGAGAGATGAGACTGCACTCTGAATACCCACCTCAGGGAAAGGAGAGATGAGCCTTGCACTCTGAATACCCACCTCAGGGAAAGGAGAGATGAGACTGCACTCTGAATACCCACCTCAGGGAAAGGAGAGATGAGCCTTGCACTCTGAATACCCACCTCAGGGAAAGGAGAGATGAGACTGCACTCTGAATACCCACCTCAGGGAAAGGAGAGATGAGACTGCACTCTGAATACCCACCTCAGGGAAAGGACAGATGAGACTGCACTCTGAATACCCACCTCAGGGAAAGGAGAGATGAGACTGCACTCTGAATACCCACCTCAGGGAAAGGAGAGATGAGACTGCACTCTGAATACCCACCTCAGGGAAAGGAGAGATGAGACTGCACTGTAGCGGTTCCGTATCAGTAAGTGTAGGTCTCTACCCAGTACAGCCAGAAGAGGACTGGTCTCCCCTCTGAGATGGGTTCCTCTCTACCCGGTACAGCCAGAAGAGGACTGGCCACCCCTCTGAGACTGGTTCCTCTCTACCCGGTACAGCCAGAAGAGGACTGGCCACCCCTCTGAGACTGGTTCCTCTCTACCCGGTACAGCCAGAAGAGGACTGGCCACCCCTCTGAGACTGGTTCCTCTCTACCCGGTACAACCAGAAGAGGACTGGCCACCCCTCTGAGACTGGTTCCTCTCTACCCGGTATGCTGATGTAAAAAGGGCTTTGTGAAACACATTGGATGTATTGAATGTGAGTGCAGGTCAGTGATGTCAGGTGACCTGTGTTGCGGAGGACAGTGTTAGGTAGTGGAGAGGTTTAAAGGCAGTGGATTGGTGTAAGATAAGCGTGGGCTAGAAGGACTTTCCACCATATTTCTTACAACTTTATTTATAAACCCAGGAAGGGAAGTGAACAGTGCACACTAGTCAATGGGCTAGAGCATTGGGATGCAGACAGGGTGTCTGAGGGGTTTATTGGAAGTTAGAAGATGGAGAGAAGATGGAGGGCTGGGAGAGACAGCAGACTATCTCTCTCACTAAAGGAATATTGTTCAAGAGGAGTTATTCAGAATTTGTTTCACTTGTCTGTGTATCGTTCTCTGCAATGTGTGTGGTGTTCCTCTTTGTCAGGTTTAAAAGCAGTGCCCTGGCATCCCTCGGAGGCTGATTTCTCCCACAGGGCAAGATGGGTCGGCAGGTAGCCTAGTGGTTAGAGCGTTGGACTAGTAACCCAATGGTTGCTACATCGAATCCCAGAGCCTGCAAGGTAAAAATCTGTCGTTCTGCCCCTGAACAAGACAGTTAACCCACTGTTCCTAGGCCGTCATTGAAAATAAGAATTTGTTCTTAACTGACCTGCCTAGTTAAATAAAGGTAAAAGATAAAGAGGACTTAACAGGCCACTTGGACTGACAGAGTAATTGACTGACACTGATCTAAAAAGTCAACATGGTTCGTCTCCACACAAACATGTCTAAGTCTTTCAGGTTTAAAGCAGACTCCTTTTCTATGTATGACTTAAAAGAAAAGAGAGACCCTCTTTGGAGCGCCAAGTTGGAGCGGAACTGAGGAGAAGTTATCCAATGACCTGCTGCACAAGCAAAGTCATCCAAAGAGGGATCTTTCCACTCCAACTTGGCGGTCCATTTAGTGCTAACAGTGAAGACATGCCCACAGCCAACAGTTGGATTCAGCCATAACCCTGTCAGTCAGCATGTTGGGCAAACAAACGTTCCGTGATATGACATTTTGCTGCTATGATAACAAAGCCTTTGGGCAGAGCTGAGCTGTGTGAGTTAGTCACCAAGCCACCAGGGATGTTATTTATGGCTGGAGAACTGACCTGCACCCCCCCCCCATCCCCACACACACACACCTCACAAAACGAAGATAGGAGGGGACCCACAGACGCAGACAAAGCAGATTATCGGTCCAAGCACACACACACTCCCCACATACACACATACTATAATTTTACATGGGCGTATGTACACATTTTCCCAGGGTGGGATTTATGAACTGGGCACGCAAGACATGTGCCCCGGGGCCCTCGACTTCCAAGCGTCAAGATTTAGTTTTTCGGTCGGGGCCCCCCAGATAGCATACAAACATGTTCTAAGCCATGCAGGAAATTCACTTTAAAACGGCTAAATGTTCTCTCAGTCAGATGACAAAATGTGAAGAATAGCATGATAAAACTGCAAATGTTTCTCTCTGCCCCATGGCAAAACGTGTTGAACAAACCCCTCAATGGCTATCTAGTATTCTTATGCTTGACAGAGGCTCTCTCCAATAGTAGTTTTTGTTTTCCTTCTCACACCAAGCTAGTCAGTGGTTTACCCAGACATAGTGAGTCATGTGTCACACGCTGAAGTGAGAGCAGCTCAGAATAGCAGAGTGAAATAGGCCGCGAGAACAAAACACCACAGAGCCGATCGTCAGGCTGGGGTGAACTACACAGATAACACCGTTCTTCCCCTATATATATCCTATCTAACTTCTACATATAGTACAGTATCCTGCCTCTGTCTCAGCCTCTACCACTGCAGTACAACTGTTACCCCATCTATCTCAACACAGCCTTCCCCCAATATTCATTCCCACCCACATGGGCACCACTAGTGCCCTCCCTGCAGATACCAAGCCTGCCAACACACGCTATCCCTCCTCTCGCCCCCTTTAGCATCCCTCCCCTCAGCCCAGCACACAGCACGCCATTAGTATCAAAGTGCTAGCTAAGCTACCACCCACAGTTGGCTGCCTGGCTAACTGCTGGAGAGGCTGGTAAAAACAGAGGTTAGCCTATAAAAACACACAGATTTCATAGACCCCTGACTTGAGGCCAGAACACAAGACACTTAAGTGAGATGATAAGGTGGATATGGGTCATTAATGTTGTGAAGATTTAATCCTGTTGCTTCTGTGCAATTATTTGCCTGTTAGTGGCCAGCCTGTTAGCTTGCATGATTCTTGCCATTCTCCTTCGACCTCTCATCAACGAGCTGTTTTCACCCACAGGACTGCCGCTGACTGGATGTTTGTCGCACCATTTTTGGTAAACTCTAGAGAGTCCGTGGGAGAGATCCATTTTCGTGAACAAGGTGGTGTACCTAATAAACTGGCCTCTGAGTGTAGTGGCATCACTATTAGCTCCATGAAATCTGCAGCGACATGGGTCATCTGTCAAGTCAGGTGCCTGTTCTGTCCACTCTGAGGTGACACCAGCCAAATGACCATTCTCCAGCAGCCTGACTCAAGCAGAATCGTTTGGTCGCCTAGCTTCATCCCTGTGTGTGTGTGTGTGTGTGTGTGTGTGTGTGTGTGTGTGTGTGTGTGTGTGTGTGTGTGTGTGTGTGTGCGTGCGTGCGTGCGTGCGTGCGTGCGTGCGTGCGTGCGCAGAGTCATAACACCAAATCGATGTGAAATGATGCGGCAGTGTGTGATCTCATCAGCCGAGGCCCTCGTCACCCTCCCAGAGGGTCATTTATGACTTCGCTGAGCAATACTTAGAAATGTCCCTCCTGCCTCCCCCCACATCCCCTTCCCCCTGCTCCTCAGCCCCTCTCCTCCTGCCTCCCCCCACATCCCCTTCCCCCTGCTCCTCAGCCCCTCTCCTCCTGCCTCCCCCCACATCCCCTTCCCCCTGCTCCTCAGCCCCTCTCCTCCTGCCTGCACCTGCACTGAATGCCACCTCAGCCAGGTGAAGATCTAAGAAGCTGTAGAGAACAGAGAGATACACTGCATGACCAAAAGCATGTGTCACCTGCTCGTCGAACATCTCATTCCAAAATCATTGGCGTTAATATGGAGTTGGTCCGCCCTTTGCTGCTACAACAGCCTCCACTCTTCTGGGAAGGCTTTCCACTAGGTGTTGGAACATTGCTGCAGTGACTTGCTTCCATTCAACCACAAGAGCATTAGTGAGGTCGGGCACTGATGTTGGGCGATTAGGCCTGGCTCGCAGTCGGCATTCCAATTCATCCCAAAGGTGTTTGATGGGGTTGAGGTCAGGGCTCTGTGAAGGCCAGTGAAGTTATTTCACACTGTTCTCGACAAAATCTTTCT
Organism: Salvelinus alpinus; assembly: GCF_045679555.1. NCBI lineage: Eukaryota > Metazoa > Chordata > Actinopteri > Salmoniformes > Salmonidae > Salvelinus > Salvelinus alpinus. The sequence continues at coordinate 66,324,567 of NC_092095.1, read as the reverse complement.
GTATGGACCTCGCTTTTTACATCGGGGCATTGTCATGCTGAAACAGGAAAAGGCATTCCCCAAACTGTTGCCACAAAGTTGGAAGCACAGAATCGCCTAAAGTGTCATTGTATGCTGTATAGTTAAGATTTCCCTTCACTGGAACTAAGGGGGCCGAACCATGAAAAACAGCCCCAGACCATTATTCCTCTTCCACCAAACGTTGCAGTTGGCACTATACATTGGGGCAGGTAGCCAAACCCAGATTCATCTGTCGGATTGCCAGATGGTGAAGCGTGATTGATCACTCCTATGGCAGCCGACGCTTGGCGTTGTGCATGGTAATCTTAGGCTTGTGTGCGGCTGCTCGGCCATGGAAACCCATTTCATGAAGCTCCCGATGAACAGTTATTGTGCTGACGTTGCTTCCAGAGGCAGTTTGGAACTCGGTAGTGAGTGTTGCAACCGAGGACAGGCGATTCTTATGTGCTACACGCTTCAGCACTCGGCGGTCCTGTTCTGTGAGCATGTGTGGCCTACCACTTCGCGGCAGAGCCGTTGTTGCTCCTAGACGTTTCTCCTAGATGTTTCTACTCCTAGACGTTGCTCTTAAACGTTTCTAGAATAACAGCATTTACAGTTGACCGGGGCAGCTATAGCAGGGACGGAATTTGACAAACTGACTTCATGGAAAGGTGGCAGTCAATGAAGGTTCCTCGTTGAAATTCACTGATTTCTTCATTAAGGCCATTCTACTGACAATGTTTGTCTACGGAGATTGCATGGCGGTGTGCTCGATTTCAGCTGAAATAGCTGAATCCACTAGTTTGAAGTGGTGTCCACATTCTTTTGTAAATATAGTTTATTAGCAGCAGCACAGGCCTGACTGACTTGACTGTTCACAGGGAAGAAGACAGTACTCCATCTTCCATACTGATCGGATTGAGAGAACACTTAGACTATAGCCTCTGTCTATTACCATTTTTAAACTACTGAGCCAAGCCTAAACAAATATTTCACATTTATTTTATGTAACCTTTATTTAACTAGGAAAGTCAGTTAAGAACAAATGTATATTTACAATGACGGCCTACACCGGCCAAACCCAGACGACACTGGGCCAATTATGCGCCGCCCTATGGCGGTTAGGGTTGCAAAGGGATTAGGGTTGCAAAGGGATTAGGGTTGCAAAGGGATTAGGGTTGCAAAGGGTTGGAAAATTCTAGGTCTCATTTCATATTTTGGTTAAACTATCCCCAATTCAATGGAATTGCAACCCTCTTCATGCACAGTGCATTCTTCCATCACATGTACAGCTGATTCTCAAGATCTTGCACACTAATGAGATGCTATTGAGCCCACACTACTACATTGTCAGAGCCAAGGACTACATGCTTTCTGGTAAGTTTTGATTACAATATTGGGTGGGGTGAATATATTTTATATGACATACATGATTTTTTGTTAACTCATATATAGTAGCCTACAGCAAAGTGTGTTTAAATCATTTCTAACTGTTTACAATTTCTGCTAGTTGTTTTTGCTACCATGTGGGTTTTAGCTTGCTTGAGCCTGCTAACTGAGGAGTGTTAATTCACCTGTTTCCATACATGTTTCATTTAAAACATTTATCTTACAAAGGAGTTGTTTAATCTAACTGTTTAACTATTTATCTGTACATGGAATTGTATGGTTTTTTAAAAACTAATTTTTTCCTAATCTTTACAAGAAAATGCCACGGTACTATCTGATTTGTGGAGACATTTCACTGCTGCTAATTTAGAAGGAAAAGCTGTGTATATTTGCAAATACTGTGCCAAATCGTATGCGAAGAATGCAACAAAGATGCAGAATCATCTGGCCAAGTGCATAAAGTTCCCTCAGCGCTCACAACAAGCAACCTCTGACAAAAGTCCCTCTACTTCTATTCGAGGTGAAAATTATGAATCAGACACCTTATCAATAGCAACAGCTCATGGTCCTCCTGGAATCAGACTTTTTTTTACTCAATGGAGGAACGTTGTCAGAGAAATGCTAATGAATGTCTTGCTCGAGCTGTGTATGCAACTGGTTCACCTCTGATGCTCACAGGCAATGTGTATTGGAAGAGATTTCTGAATGTTCTTGGCCCAGCATACACCCCTCCAACCAGACATGCTTTATCTACTCATTTGCTGGATGCAGAGTTCAACAGAGTTCAAGAGAGTTCAAGTGAAGGTCAAGCAAATCATAGAGAAAGCAGACTATATTGTAATCATCTCTGATAGGTGGTTGAATGTTCGTGGGCAAGGAATAATCAACTACATCATCTCCACCCCTCAACCAGTATTCTACAAGAGCACAGACACAAGGGACAACAGACACAGCGGTCTCTTCATTGCAGATGAGCTGAAGGCAGTCATCAATGACCTTGGACCACAGAAGGTATATTTGCACTGGTGACAGACAATGCTGCGAACATGAAGACTGCTTGGTCTAAAGTGGAGAAGTCTTACCCTCACATCACACCCATTGGCTGTGCTGCTCATGCATTGAATCTGCTCCTCAAGGACATCATGGCACTGAAAACAATGGATACACTCTACAAGAGAGCCAAGGAAATGGTTAGGTATCACAGTCCATGGCCATATCACAGTCTGCCGATATGGACAGCCCCATCAAGAGGATCCTCCTGGATGATGTATTTTGGGAGAGAGTGGTAAGCAGCCTGAAACTCCTGAAACCTATAGCAGTAGCCATTGCACAGATTGAGGGAGACAATGCCATCCTGTCTGATGTTCAGACTCTGCTTGCAGATGTAAGAGTAGAAATCCGTACTGCCCTGCCCACTTCACTGTTGCTCCAAGCAGAGGAAACTGCAGTTCTGAAATACATAAAAAAGCGTGAAGACTTCTGCTTGAAGCCCGTGCACGCCGCAGCGTAGATGTTGGACCCCAAGTATGCTGGCAAGAGCATCCTGTCTGGTGCAGAGCTCAACAAGGCCTATGGTGTCATCACTACCATATCTCGCCACCTTGGCCTGGATGAGGGAAAGGTTATTGGCAGTCTGGCGAAGTACACTTTCAAGCAAGGGCTTTGGGATGGAGATATGCCATATGCAATATGGCAGCCGTGCCAACATATCTCATCAGCTACCTGGTGGAAGGGACTTTGTGGATCTGAGGCTCTTTCCCCTGTTGCCTCCATCATCCTCCAAATCTCACAAACATCAGCCACCTCAGAGCGCAACTGGTGCTTGTTTGGGAACACACACACCAAAGCACGCAACAGGCTGACCAATTCAAGAGTTGAAAAATTGGTGGCCATCCGGGCAAATTTTAGGCTTTTTGAGCCTGACAACGAGCCATCCTCAACAAGGTTGGAAAGTGACAGTGAAGATGAGGCCTCAGAGTCTGATGTTCAAGAGGTGGACATTGAGGAGGTCCAGGGAGAAGACATGGAAGCCTGAGAGGAAGATAACCAAAGCTTTAGTTTCTAGACAATCATTTGTTGACAATCATATGTTGAAAATGTTTTTGGGAGATGCGATGGATCATTGGGGATCATTCAATATTCCCTTTTTTTTTGTAAAGTGAAATCATCCCATGTGAAGAGTCAACTCATTTAATTAAAGTTAAATTCTTAACTAAACAGTTTTTTATATTTCTATTGGAAGGATTTAATAATTTGCAAATATGTCTACTTATGATAAGGTAAAATGTTTATGTTTCTGTCTCCATATGATATGGTAAATATATGCAAAATGCAAAAAACATCTACATTTAAATGGTATTCATATTAATTAGCATATATTTCCATTAATTCCCATATAGTCCCGTTAATTCCCACGGAAAGTTTCCACCTCTGAATGTTCCCCAAAATGTGCAAACGCTAGTTACAGCCTGGATTCAAACAAGGGTGTCTGTAGTGATGCCTCTAGCACTGAGATGCAGTGCCTTAGACCGCTGCGCCACTCGGGATCCATGGGGTGGTAGAGGTTAGGTTCAGTGAGATCTAACACCTTCTGCCACCACTTAAGAGGTGTTAGAGACCGCTGCTGCCAAGCAGAGCAGAGATGTGAGATAATTACACACACATTACCCTCACAATATAATCTCCCAGATACTTCAGGGCAGGTTTAAAAGGCTTTGCTCCCATATCCTTCACGGCAGGATTAAAGGGCTTTGCTCCCATATCCTTCACGGCAGGATTAAAGGGCTTTGCTCCCAGATCCTTCACGGCAGGATTAAAGGGCTTTGCTCCCAGATCCTTCAGGGCAGGTTTAAAGGCTTTGCTCCCATATCCTTCACGGCAGGATTAAAGGGCTTTGCTCCCAGATCCTTCAGGGCAGGTTTAAAAGGCTTTGCTCCCATATCCTTCACGGCAGGATTAAAGGGCTTTGCTCCCAGATCCTTCAGGGCAGGTTTAAAAGGCTTTGCTCCCGTATCCTTCACGGCAGGATTAAAGGGCTTTGCTCCCAGATCCTTCAGGGCAGGTTTAAAGGCTTTGCTCCCATATCCTTCATGGCAGGATTAAAGAGCTTTGCTCCCAGATACTTCAGGGCAGGTTTAAAAGGCTTTGCTCCCATATCCTTCACGGCAGGATTAAAGGGCTTTGCTCCCATATCCTTCACGGCAGGATTAAAGGGCTTTGCTCCCATATCCTTCACGGCAGGATTAAAGGGCTTTGCTCCCAGATCCTTCAGGGCAGGTTTAAAGGCTTTGCTCCCATATCCTTCATGGCAGGATTAAAGAGCTTTGCTCCCAGATACTTCAGGGCAGTTTTAAAGGGCTTTGCTACCAGATCTGTCAGAGCAGGGTTAAATGGCTTTGCTACCAGATCCTTCAGGGCAGGTATAAAGGGCTTTGCTCCCAGATACTTCAGGGCAGATTTAAAGGGCTTTGCTACCAGATCCTTCAGAGCAGGTGTAAAGAGCTTTGCTCCCAGATCCTTCAGGGCAGGTATAATGGGCTTTGCTACCAGATCATTCAGGGCAGGTTTAAAGGGCTTTGCTACCAGATCCGCCAGGGCAAGTTTAAATGGCCTTGCTCCCAACTCATTCAGGGCAGGTTTAAAGGGCTTTGCTACCAGATCCTTCAGAGCAGGTTTAAAGGGCTTTGCTACCAGATCATTCAGGGCAGGTTTAAATGGCTTTGCTCCCAACTCATTCAGGGCAGGTTTAAAGGGCTTTGCTCCCAACTCATTCAGGGCAGGTTTAAAGGGCTTTGCTCCCAACTCATTCAGGGCAGGTTTAAATGGCTTTGCTCCCAGATCATTCAGGGCAGGTTTAAAGGGCTTTGCTCCCAACTCATTCAGGGCAGGTTTAAATGGCTTTGCTCCCAACTCATTCAGGGCAGGTTTAAAGGGCTTTGATCCCAACTCATTCAAGGCAGGTTTAAAGGGCTTTGCTACCAGATCATTCAGGGCAGGTTTAAAGGGCTTTGCTCCCAACTCATTCAGGGCAGGTTTAAATGGCTTTGCTCCCAACTCATTCAGGGCAGGTTTAAAGGGCTTTGCTACCAGATCATTCAGGGCAGGTTTAAAGGGCTTTGCTCCCAACTCATTCAGGGCAGGTTTAAAGGGCTTTGCTCCCAACTCATTCAGGGCAGGTTTAAAGGGCTTTGCTCCCAGATCATTCAGAACAGGTTTAAAGGGCTTTGCTCCCAACTCATTCAGGGCAGGTTTAAATGGCTTTGCTCCCAACTCATTCAGGGCAGGTTTAAAGGGCTTTGCTCCCAACTCATTCAGGGCAGGTTTAAAGGGCTTTGCTTCCAGATCATTCAGGGAAGGTTTAAAGGGCTTGGCAAACTTGGTTCCTGATGATAAGACACACTTCAGCTGGCTGTTCAAGCCAAAGCGCTCACCCCGTGTACCCGGATCAGTCAACAACATTGAACATTCATTTGGTGCAATTAAAATGTCGATTTGGGGCCTCTCCCTGAAACCTGCTTACCAGGTTGGTCTGAATAATGTCCATAGATAGTTCAGTGCTAATCAAGAAATCATACGTCTGCACAGAGAAGCTCACAGAGAGAGCAACACGAGACAAGAACCAATGATGTCCCACACGTATGCTCCTTACCTCCTCAACCATGCTGATCTATTTCAGACAGACAGGAGTTATACCACCAGTCAGACAGGGACCAACGTGTGGAGCTAACAGGAGTTATACCACCAGTCAGACAGGGACCAACGTGTGGAGCTAACAGGAGTTATACCACCAGTCTGACAGGGACCAACGTGTGGAGCTAACAGGAGTTATACCACCAGTCAGACAGGGACCAACGTGTGGAGCTAACAGGAGTTATACCACCAGTCAGACAGGGACCAACATGTGGAGCTAACAGGAGTGACCTGGCCTTCTCTTCCTGGTGCAGCCAATCCAAAACGTTGACAGTGAAGTGCAGTCAGCACAGAGTGAAGAAATGGGAGCTTCAATCAAGGAAGGAGCTGAGGTCAAGCTTCCTGCTATACTAGACGCACCCCACATTTTCTGGCCAGTTTGGATGTCAGAGACTAACTCCAGCCCTCTTATGAAGCACACAAAAAGACGACCCCACCAAACATCTCTAAACTATGACAATCAGTCATGGAGGGAAGGAGCAGGGAAGTACAAAGCCCATCAGCATGCCCTCTTTCCTCCAGGGAAAGGCCACCGCTCACAGGGTGCAGAGAGATCGCAGACCTGGTGACCTCGTCTAAACGGAGTGGAAAGACATTTCCCATTGCTTTTCAACACTGTTAGCTGCTCACCGCTACTACCCCCACACATCTTTCTTCAGCCAATGATCCAGCATGGCAGCTCATTTCAGCTGGCTGCAAACCTGGCATGTGTCCCAAATGGCACCCTATTCTCTATGGGCATCGGTCAAAAGTAGTGCACTACATAGGGAATAGGGTCCTGGTCAAAAGTAGTGCACTACATAGGGAATAGGGTCCTGGACAAAAGTAGTGCACTACATAGGGAATAGGGTCCTGGTCAAAAGTAGTGCACTACATAGGGAATAGGGTCCTGGACAAAAGTAGTGCACTACATAGGGAATAGGGTCCTGGTCAAAAGTAGTGCACTACGGCCTCCCGGGTGGCGCAGTGGTCTAGGGCCACCAGAGTCTCTGGGTTCGCGCCCAGGCTCTGTCGCAGCCGGCCGCGACCGGGAGGTCCGTGGGGCGACGCACAATTGGCCTAGCGTCGTCCGGGTTAGGGAGGGCTTGGCCGGTAGGGATATCCTTGTCTCATCGCGCTCCAGCGACTCCTGTGGCGGGCCGGGCGCAGTGCGCGCTAACCAAGGGGGCCAGGTGCACGGTGTTTCCTCCGACACATTGGTGCGGCTGGCTTCCGGGTTGGAGGCGCGTTGTGTTAAGAAGCAGTGCGGCTTGGTTGGGTTGTGCTTCGGAGGACGCGTGGCTTTCGACCTTCGTCTCTCCCGAGCCCGTACGGGAGTTGTAGCGATGAAACAAGATAGTAATTACTAGCGATTGGATACCACGAAAATTGGGGAGAAAAAGGGGGGTTAAAAAGAAAAAAGTAGTGCACTACATAGGGAATAGGGTCCTGGACAAAAGTAGTGCATTAAATAGGCAATAGGAATAGGGTGCCATTTGGGACAGGAGGCCAGTGTTCTCTGGCTGCAACAACCCCACCTCACAGTTAGGCCTACATCATAATTCAATGCCAATAAAAACAGCAGGGAGTTACACACTTCCACTTGATACATGCTGTCATTATACAACCGTTTGTCAGTATATAACCGTTTGTCAGTATATAACTGTCAGTATACATCCGTTTGTCAGTATACAACCGTTTGTCAGTATACAACCGTTTGTCAGTATATAACTGTCCGTATATAACCGTTTGTCAGTATATAACTGTCAGTATACAACCGTTTGTCAGTATACAACTGTCAGTATACAACCGTTTGTCAGTATATAACTGTCAGTATACAACCGTTACAACCATTTGTCAGTATATAACTGTCAGTATACAACCGTTTGTCAGTATACAACCGTTTGTCATTATATAACTGTCATTATACAACCGTTTGTCAGTATATAACTGTCAGTATACAACCGTTTGTCAGTATATAACTGTCAGTATACAACCGATTGTCAGTATATAACTGTCAGTATACAACCGTTTGTCAGTATATAACTGTCAGTATACAACGTTTGTCAGGATTTGTCAGTATACAACCGTTTGTCAGTATACAACCGTTTGTCAGTATATAACTGTCAGTATACAACCGTTTGTCAGTATACAACCGTTTGTCAGTATATAACTGTCAGTATACAACCGTTTGTCAGTATATAACTGTCCGTATACAACCGTTTGTCAGTATACAACCGTTTGTCAGTATACAACCGATTGTCAGTATACAACCGATTGTCAGTATACGTTCTGACACATTCTACAGTAAATGGACAGACTGCTTCGAGATGCAAATCCTTCTAGGAGAAAAGTATTTAAAGATTAGGAGAATGGCTGAGGCAAAATCATGCAGTGCCTCAGAAAAGTAAACCAAAAGTATTCTACTGATCAGCAGTCTAATTTGGTTGTGACGTGCTGTGAAAACACCTGTGTGTCCTGGCAATGAAGAGAGGATGGAGAGGACAGGGGAGATGAGAGGAAGGGAGGAGGAGAGGAGTGAGAACAGAGGGTGGAAATGAGAGGAGAGGAGGAGAGAGGAAAGGGGGAAGAGTGTCAGGAGTTGAGAGGAGAGGAGAGGAGACGAGAGGAAAAGGTGACAATGAGAGGAGATGAGAAGGGGAAGACATGAGAGAAGAGGAGAGATTAGAAGACAGGAGAGGAAGAGGGAAATAGGAGAAAGAGGAGAGGGGGAGGGAGACAAGAGAGAGAAAGGGGGAGAGGAGAAAAGAGGAGAGGAGGTAGTTGTGGGGAGAGGAGCCAAGCCCAGTGGATTATTCCAGTGACTGGAGAGACTAGAGTGACGGTAGTGGAGCTCACTGGGGAGAAGATCCTTGTCTCTTTAACTGGCTTTGGTTGAGCTGCTGTTTATCGGTGTAGCGACTCTCCCTCTCAGCGGCCAAATCCACGCTAATCTAATCAGGAAACAGTCATTCCCATTCAACCAGTCAACCAGCCGAAGAGAATTACCACCCCGCCCCCACTGCACACGCTCACAGGAAGGGTTGGAGTGGGTTAGGATAGGGGTTGGGTGGGAGACAAGCGTTTTACACCAGGGTTAACAGTTAGCGGGGGGATTTGGAGTCGTCTGTATGGTGGATTTGGGCACCCCATTGTGAGCCACAAGCTAGCTAATCTTTATTACCACACACAATGACAGGGCAGAGAGAATGGTACTCGGCTGGAAATTAGTTTGGCGAAACAAAAGAGCTGTGAGAGAAAGAGGGGGGGGGGGGGATAACAGAGGCAGAGGAGAGAGAGGGGAGAGATAAAGGGAACAGCGAACCGGAAAAAGTCGGCTTCCTCTTCATACAGGCTTGGTGCAGATACAGAATGGGCACCCAAGTCACGTCGTCCAGAATGGAGAACAGGCTAAACTGGGTCTGTACAGATATGAACTGTTAGGGTTTGTTTCTGTCTGCTGCACGGTGCTACGGGCGGCAGGGCACTTAGCGGTTAAGAGCATTGGGACAGTAACAGAAAGGTCACTGGTTCAAATCCCGAGCAGACTAGGTCAAACATCTGTAGATGTGCACCTGAGCAAGGCACTTAACCCTGATTGCGCCTGTAAGTGGCTCTGGATAAGAGCGTCTGCTAAAGGACTAACATGTAAACGATTTGCCATGGTCAAACACAGTCCGGTAGTGAGGGCTGAGGTGTGACGTCTACAGCTATGCAGTGTTTGAAGAAAGGGGTTGTGAAAGGCTATTTCACAGCCAGTCATGGGACTGATTATTGCTAACCACTGAGGTTAACTAGGGGTCAAGAGGGTCAACTCCACCATCCACTGATTATAACTGAGATATGCCCCCCACTGAGGTTAACTGGGGGTCAAGAAGTTCAACTCCACCAACCACTGATTATAACTGAGATATGCCCCCACTGAGGTTAACTGGGGGTCAAGAAGGTGAACTCCACCAACCACTGATTATAACTGAGATATGCCCCCACTGAGGTTAACTGGGGGTCAAGAAGGTGAACTCCACCAACCACTGATTATAACTGAGATACGCCCCCACTGAGGTTAACTGGGGGTCAAGAAGGTGAACTCCACCAACCACTGATTATAACTGAGATATGCCCCCACTGAGGTTAACTGGGGGTCAAGAAGGTGAACTCCACCAACCACTGATTATAACTGAGATATGCCCCCACTGAGGTTAACTGGGGGTCAAGAAGGTGAACTCCACCAACCACTGATTATAACTGAGATATGCCCCCACTGAGGTTAACTGGGGGTCAAGAGGGTCAACTCCACCAACCACTGATTATAACTGAGATATGCCCCCCACTGAGGTTAACTGGGGGTCAAGAAGTTCAACTCCACCAACCACTGATTATAACTGAGATATGCCCCCACTGAGGTTAACTAGGGGTCAAGAGGGTCAACTCCACCAACCACTGATTATAACTGAGATATGCCCCCACTGAGGTTAACTAGGGGTCAAGGAGGTGAACTCCACCAACCACTGATTATAACTGAGATATGCCCCCACTGAGGTTAACTGGGGGTCAAGAAGGTCAACTCCACCAACCACTGATTATAACTCAGATATGCCCCCACTGAGGTTAACTGGGGGTCAAGAAGGTCAACTCCACCAACCACTGATTACAGATTTGAGATTTGCTTCCAATGAGGTTAATTAAGGTTCAAGAGTGAAAAAGGCAGGATCTTTCGAAAGCAGGTTACCACACCCTGCTAGGGCCTCAGGTGACGGGGTTAAAGTTCATGATGTCAGAATTGTTTACACGTGTGTGTGTGAGCGCAACTTACCTCCCGCGGGTTTAACTGGGTGGGTGTATAAACCAGAAGAAAGATACAATGTGTCGTTCTCCCCTGTCTTCATTCACACAGGAACGCTTTTAAAACAAACCTCAGGAACACAGATTAGCCAAGCTGCTTAAATATTGAACAAAATACCTCTCTGTTGCCACTGCAGTAGGCTCTCCTCCAAGATAGAATGGAAGAAAAGGCTGTTTAGTGTTCTGTGCTGATTGAGGACTGTGCCGTGGAAGGAAGCACGCAACTCTGCTTGAACCTGCTCACCCCTCTCTGCCCAGAGTTTGCCTCAGTGAAACGCTGAAACAGAGTGCAAGCACTTTAATCCCAATTTCCTCCCAATAACTAAACCTGTTTTTATAACTGAGCCTCTTCTTAATAACAGAGACTCTACTTAATAACTGAGCCTCTTCCTAATAACAGAGACTCTACTAATAACTGAGCCTCTTCTTAATAACAGAGACTCTACTTAATAACTGAGCCTCTACTAATAACTGAGCCTCTACTTAATAACTAAACCTGTTTTTATAACTGAGCCTCTACTTAATAACTGAGACTCTTCTTAATAGCTGAGACTCTACTAATAACTGAGCCTCTTCTTAATAACTGAGCCTCTTCTTAACAACTGAGCCTCTTCTTAACAACTGAGCCTCTTCTTAATAACTGAGCCTCTTCTTAATAACTGAGCCTCTTCTTAATAACTGAGCCTCTTCTTAATAACTGAGCCTCTTCTTAATAACTGAGCCTCTTCTTAACAACTGAGCCTCTTCTTAACAACTGAGCCTCTTCTTAATAACTGATTAATAACTGAGCCTCTTCTTAATAACTGAGCCTCTTTTTAGTGAAGATAGAAGCACTACAACCAGACTTTTGCTTCTGTGTGTGTGTGTGTGTGTGTTGTGTGAGTGAGTGTGTGCATTTGTGAGCTGTCTGTCACATGGACGCAGGGCATAGTATGAGTCAGACACTATAGTAATAAACAAGAGACTGGATCTCGGTTTTGTAAGCCTGTATTTGATTGGTTCAGGCTTGGAAACCTGTTTTGTAAGCCCGTATTTGATTGGTTCAGGCTTGGAAGCCTATTTTGTAAGCCGGTGTTTGATTGGTTCAGGCCTGGAAGCCTGTTTTGTAAGCTCGTATTTGATTGGTTCAGGCTTGGCAGGCAGGTCCCATTTAAAAGGAAATTAGTGCAGTTTAGTATGAAAGATGAGACTGAAGAGTTTATCTGATAAGGGCAACAACACATCTGCCACACTGATCATCAACACAGGGGCCCCTCAGGCGTGCGTGCTTAGACAGCCTATAGGGAGGAGGTCAGAGACCTGGCAGTGTGGTGCCAGGACAACAACCTCTCCCTCAACATGAGCAAGACAAAGGAGCTGTTTGTGGACTACAGGAAAAGAAGGGCCGAACATGCCCCCATTCACATCGACAGGGCTGTAGTGGAGCGGGTTGAGAGTTTCAAGCTCCTTGGTGCCCACATCACCAACAAACTATCATGGTCCAAACACACCAAGACAGTCGTGAAGAGGGCACAACAAAACCTTTTCCCAGTCAGGAGACAAAAAATATTTGGCATGGGTCCCCAGATTATAAAGATCATTTTCTACAGCTGCACCGTCCTGACCGGTTGCATCAACCCCCCCCCCCCCCCCCCCCCCCTGTTTTTACATTGTTGCTACTCGCTGTTTATTATCTATGCATAGTCACTTTACCCATACCTACATGTACATATTACCTTGACTAACCTGTATCCCCGCACATTGACTCGGTACCGGTACCCCCTGTAAATAGCCTTGTTATTGTTATTTTATTGTGTTACTTTTTACTTTAGTTTATTTAGAGAATATATTCTTAACTCTATTTCTTGAACTGCATAGTTGGTTACGGGCTTGTCTGTAAGAATTTCACGGTAAGGTCTACACCTGTATTTGGCACGTGACAAATACAATTTGATTTGGATTTGATCTATCCATTAATAAAATCATATTAGGTAGAAAAGTCAGTCCCAGAGCCCCATCCAATCTAAACCACAGGTTCACATCTCAAGACAAAACAACTCTTTCATGGTACAGGGATCTTTTGTTACCCTATAGTTAGTTTCCACATTAGTCATGTAGCACACGACCTCATCTCAACCCAAACACAACCTTTCCCCAACTCACCTTTCGACGAGCCATATCTGGGCTAGTATTACCTGTGTTTGTTCACCACTTACCGAGAGAGCGCCATTCACTTTACACACAGAGATCAGTCACATGTGCTTGAGGGAGTGTTTGAATGAATGCTTCCCATAATGGACTGTGTGCAGAGGTGTGCTTGATGTTGCCTGGTTGGTTGGAGCTATGGGGGACTGTTTCGGAGGAAAACACCAGCCCACAGACCCCTGGCTGTGGGTTCACTGGTTGGTTGGGGCTATGGCGGACTGTTTCAGAGGAAAACACCAGCCCACAGACCCCTAGCTGTGGGTTCACTGGTTGGTTGGAGCTATGGGGGACTGTTTCAGAGGAAAACACCAGCCCACAGACCCCTGGCTGTGGGTTCACTGGTTGGTTGGAGCTATGGGGGACTGTTTCAGAGAAAAACACCAGCCCACAGACCCCTGGCTGTGGGTTCACTGGTTGGTTGGAGCTATGGGGGACTGTTTCGGAGGAAAACACCAGCCCACAGACCCCTGGCTGTGGGTTCACTGGTTGGTTGGAGCTATGGGGGACTGTTTCAGAGGAAAACACCAGCCCACAGACCCTTGGCTGTGGGTTCACTGGTTGGTTGGAGCTATGGGGGACTGTTTCAGAGGAAAGTGAACCTCATAGAGAGAGTGGTCCCAGCAGACACATGGGACCTGCTCCACTGAACCTCGTAGAGAGAGTGGTCCCAGCAGACACATGGGACCTGCTCCACTGAACCTCATAGAGAGAGTGGTCCCAGCAGACACCTGGGACCTGCTCCACTGAACCTCACAGAGAGAGTGGTCCCAGCAGACACCTGGGACCTGCTCCACTGAACCTCGTAGAGAGAGTGGTCCCAGCAGACACCTGGGACCTGCTCCACTGAACCTCGTAGAGAGAGTGGTCCCAGCAGACACCTGGGACCTGCTCCACTGAACCTCATAGAGAGAGTGGTCCCAGCAGACACCTGGGACCTGCTCCACTGAACCTCACAGAGAGAGTGGTCCCAGCAGACACCTGGGACCTGCTCCACTGAACCTCGTAGAGAGAGTGGTCCCAGCAGACACCTGGGACCTGCTCCACTGAACCTCGTAGAGAGAGTGGTCCCAGCAGACACCTGGGACCTGCTCCACTGAACCTCGTAGAGAGAGTGGTCCCAGCAGACACATGGGACCTGCTCCACTGAACCTCGTAGAGAGAGTGGTCCCAGCAGACACCTGGGACCTGCTCCACTGAACCTCACAGAGAGAGTGGTCCCAGCAGACACATGGGACCTGCTCCACTGAACCTCGTAGAGAGAGTGGTCCCAGCAGACACATGGGACCTGCTCCACTGAACCTCATAGAGAGAGTGGTCCCAGCAGACACCTGGGACCTGCTCCACTGAACCTCACAGAGAGAGTGGTCCCAGCAGACACCTGGGACCTGCTCCACTGAACCTCGTAGAGAGAGTGGTCCCAGCAGACACCTGGGACCTGCTCCACTGAACCTCGTAGAGAGAGTGGTCCCAGCAGACACCTGGGACCTGCTCCACTGAACCTCATAGAGAGAGTGGTCCCAGCAGACACCTGGGACCTGCTCCACTGAACCTCATAGAGAGAGTGGTCCCAGCAGACACCTGGGACCTGCTCCACTGAACCTCGTAGAGAGAGTGGTCCCAGCAGACACCTGGGACCTGCTCCACTGAACCTCGTAGAGAGAGTGGTCCCAGCAGACACATGGGACCTGCTCCACTGAACCTCGTAGAGAGAGTGGTCCCAGCAGACACATGGGACCTGCTCCACTGAACCTCGTAGAGAGAGTGGTCCCAGCAGACACCTGGGACCTGCTCCACTGAACCTCACAGAGAGAGTGGTCCCAGCAGACACATGGGACCTGCTCCACTGAACCTCGTAGAGAGAGTGGTCCCAGCCGGCTACGACAAGAACACATCATTATACAGTAGGGCATGTAGAAGCATACAGGTAATAATGTACACAGATCACTGCCTTGCTATAGCTCCCGCTCCCGCTCTCTCTCTCACACACACACACACACACACACACAC
This sequence comes from Salvelinus alpinus, assembly GCF_045679555.1. Classification (NCBI taxonomy): domain Eukaryota; kingdom Metazoa; phylum Chordata; class Actinopteri; order Salmoniformes; family Salmonidae; genus Salvelinus; species Salvelinus alpinus. The sequence goes on along the minus strand of NC_092095.1, from coordinate 66,309,474 downwards.
ACACACACACACACACACACACACACACACACACACACACACACACACACACACACAGTCCAACATTATTGATGTGCTCTCTTATAAAACACCGCCTGTTCCCTAAGGTGTTCCCGGCAACATCACCGGGACTAAAATAGCTAGCGACCCAAATAACTCCCCCCTGGAACTGTCTGAGGCGCCCAACGTTACACCAAAGCCATTTGTTTGACTGGGTAATTAATTCCCTCCTTTTTATAACCAAATGTTTATGGCCTATCTAGGCCGAGAGTGTACAGTAGTGGGCCAGGGAGAGGTGGGGGATACAGTCTATTGTATATTGCCTGGGAGACAGAACATCATAGATATATATTTGCTCTAAAATGGCTGCAGCCCACAACCCACAGCCAGGACAGGGACTGGTGTCACAAGATTACAGTAAATAGGATCAACTGCTTGAAGGATATTCTCTTTGGCCAAATATAGGACTTCTATAGGTCTATACTGGTAGTGCAATGAGACAGACCAATAGGACTGATCAAACCATGCCACTGATGTCAGAACAAGACAGTGAGGAATGACTTGCCCCAGGATTCATCAAATCACTGTTGTTTTATTTCTTTACTTACCTACACACACACACACACGCACACCTTTTTTTCCCGCACCATTGGTTAGAGCCTGTAAGTAAGCATTTCACTGTAAGCGAAAAACCTGTTGTATTCGGCGCATTTGACAAATTAACTTTGATTTGATTTGAGAAGATAGTCTGGAGACTAAATAGAGACCATTTGCCAGTTCAGCAGCCTAGCATTCGTTTCTGTAAAACTAGCCACCCTCCTCTCCTCCAATCCCAGCAGAGTTTGCCTGTAGCTGCTATTGTAACATAGGTGGTTTGGTGAACCACAATGTAACTGACCGGGGTTCAAATCTAGGTCTGAACTTAGCCCTCTGAGCTAAAGCCTGGGCATGACTGTCTATAGTACAGCCGTAGCCTAACCACGGCTGATGTACTACAGCTGATGGTGCATATTGTATTCCAGTAGCCGGGTCCAGCCAGCAGCCTGCATTGCTCTGAGTGAGAGACAGCAGAGGGAGGGGGGAGGACATTACATCGAGGTCCTGACACACACTGGCTGACTGGAGAGCGGCCAGGTCGTGTTGGAACTGAGGAAATGATTACTCAGAGCATATGGAAATACCGCTGGGTTTGCATATTGGGCCACAGAGCTGAAGACACACAGGCCTACACACACACACACACACACACACACACACACACACACACACACACACACACACACACACACACACACACACACACACACACACACACACACACACACACACACACACACACACACACACACACACACACACACACACACACACACACACACACACACACACACACACACACACACACACACAAAATGCATGCCCTGCTCTTATTGGGCAACTCAAAACCACCACATCTTCAGCATCCTACAACAAACCTCTTCTCAGTGCCAAGACTACCCTGAACACCACATGATGGGTTGCGACATCCCTAAAACGTAATGGCACACTTCTCTAATGAACATAATGGAACTCTCCACTTCACCCCATGCTAGGTTGGGGGGTTGAGAATGGAGCAGAAGACATTTCTGTTGTTCGCTGTAACATATAGACAATAAAGTTATATTCTACTCTAAACAACCATATGCGTTGGTTCTTCATCCCTAACAGTCCTTTTAGGGAGCCGTACGTCTGTGTCCTTGCTGTCGTCACCGTGAGGCTCTTCAGGCCTGTGATTGATGAGAGTGACATTAACAAACACAACCTTCAGTGTTTACACTTGGTCAATGGTCCTTGTCTCTCCCTGTGTCTCCTTCCATCTATGAAGACACAGTAAAGGAAGCCAAGGTCACTTTACATTCTGAAACTAACCACATGCCTCCATGTTCCCATTACTGCACTGTACTCTCATGTGATCAGTCCCTCACTCTCTCATTCATCTCAACCTCCCTCACCATCATCCATGGGTAACTCTATATCCCAATCTCCCTCATCCATGGGTAACTCTATATCCCAATCTCCCTCACCGTCATCCATGGGTAACTCTATATCCCAATCTCCCTCATCCATGGGTAACTCTATATCCCAATCTCCCTCATCCATGGGTAACTCTATATCCCAATCTCCCTCATCCATGGGTAACTCTATATCCCAATCTCCCTCATCCATGGGTAACTCTATATCCCAATCTCCATCATCCATGGGTAACTATATATCCCAATCGCCCTCACCATCATCCATGGGTAACTCTATATCCCAATCTCCCTCATCCATGGGTAACTCTATATCCCAATCTCCCTCACCGTCATCCATGGGTAACTCTATATCCCAATCTCCCTCATCCATGGGTAACTCTATATCCCAATCTCCCTCATCCATGGGTAACTTTATATCCCAATCTCCCTCATCCATGGGTAACTCTATATCCCAATCTCCCTCATCCATGGGTAACTATATATCCCAATCGCCCTCACCATCATCCATGGGTAACTCTATATCCCAATCTCCCTCATCCATGGGTAACTCTATATCCCAATCTCCCTCACCGTCATCCATGGGTAACTCTATATCCCAATCTCCCTCATCCATAGGTAACTCTATATCCCAATCTCCCTCATCCATGGGTAACTCTATATCCCAATCTCCCTCACCATCATCCATGGGTAACTCTATATCCCAATCTCCCTCATCCATGGGTAACTCTATATCCCAATCTCCCTCATCCATGGGTAACTCTATATCCCAATCGCCCTCACCATCATCCATGGGTAACTCTATATCCCAATCGCCCTCACCGTCATCCATGGGTAACTCTATATCCCAATCTCCCTCTCCCTCATCCATGGGTAACTCTATATCCCAATCTCCCTCACCATCATCCATGGGTAAATACCAATATGACAGAGCCTGAACCGTGCCTAAGCCACAGACGTTTATCCTGCACTACGTTCCTGTCTGTAAGGCTTCCCCATTCTGTCTCTGGGTGCATCTGAAAGGGCATCCTTTTTCATATATAGTGCACTACTTCTGATCTAAAGTGCACTAGTGTTTAACTCTCTCCTTCCACGTCCCAGTAAAGGACTCTTTGGCTGTTACTAGACGTCAATCCTTGCTTCCTCCGTCCTTGTTTCCTCCATTCCTCTCCTTTCTCTGAAAGAGCATAGGAGGAGGAGGTCAGAGGGCAGGGTCCTGGGATCCTCACCTCCAATCCACTTTACCAGAAAGATGAGGAATGGAATAAACGAGGATGGAGAAAACAGATTGGACATCTCCCTTCTCTAGACCTCGATGTTCCATGGGCAGGTGGGATTATCGTTCCAGACTACACAAACAAATGATCCTAAGCCTGCCTGGTGCTCGGTGCTGGCTGCTTAGCAACAGGTGTTGCTAGACTAGAGAGATCTGAGGTTGATTTTGTGTTTGGTTGTCAACAGTGGTTGATCATTGATTTGGCATGCTTGGACACCTTCCATTGACGTTTGTCTGGGGTAAAAGGTTATAGAAGAATAGGGCAGACAAGTAAAGTACCATGTATCCTTGGTACACTGTGTTCAGTTGGAACAAAACTCCATGGTCTTAGATAACAACAATGATGAACCTTCTCAGTCTTCCAGTTCCTCACCGATGCTGAGTGTGTGAGAGAGAGACAGGGAGAGAGAACGAAACAGAGACAGGCAGTCAGACAGGCAGACAAACAGGCAGGCAGGAAGACAGGCAGGCAGGAAGACAGACCGAGACCGAGAGAGGATAGAAGAATTGCCAAAATGCCAAATTTTAAGGACATGTCGGAAATGTCTGAGCCCTCTCTCTCTCTGGTTGCAATGCCAGGATGAATTGCGACGAGGCATGTCGGATCACTCTAAAGCACTGTAACAGCTTCCCATCTCCACTCAAATGATGTGAAAGTCATTGCCTGGCCATGTGTGAGTCTGGTGTGAGAATAAATGACTGGCTTCCTCTCCCCACTGTTAATCAAATCCCCCCAGGGCAGGGTTGCCAGATATGCTCGACGTGCTCGTCCAGCGCGGAGATGACAGAAACCATACATAAAGATGTGCTTTCCCTCCCCTTTTCTCCTCCTCCTCATCCCCTCTTCTCCCCTCTCCTCGTCTCTCCAAGCGGGTGCTACTGACGTGACAGTCACTCCTCCGAGCGAGACGAGCCAGACAAATGAATGCATCGTCTCCTCCCTCCATCCTCTTCTTTACTTCATCAACACTCCACCTCTCCGTCGCCTCCTTTTCAATGCATCACCCACCCATCACTCGCAATCACCTTCTCGCTTGTTGAATGACGAGCTCACCTCTTGGAGGAGCAGGCAGAGTGCATTGTGGTCCGATCACTTAAAAGATGTGTTCTGAGGTCAGAGGGTGACACAGACAGACACACACACACGCACGCACACACACAAAATGATGATCATGAAATGATTCACAGTGGAGTGCTTGAATGCCAGTTGAATAATGAGGGCGTGCTTTAATAAACAGCCTTCTGAAAGGTTTGTATGCATGTCCTTTCTCTCCCTGACAGTGCAGTAGGAATCTCATTAAGAATCTCCTTGCTGTCAGTCATTGTATCTGGTCTGAATTGCACTCTGAACTCTATTGTTCAATGTTAGATAAGTTAGATTAGGTCCAGTCTATGTTAGATTTAGATACATTATATTAGCCTGGTGGTCCAGTCTATGTTAGATTTAGATACATTAGATTAGCCTGGTGTTCCAGTCTGTGTTAGTTTATATACATTAGATTAGCCTGGTGGTCCAGTCTATGTTAGTTTATATACATTAGATTAGCCTGGTGTTCCAGTCTATGTTAGTTTATATACATTAGATTAGCCTGGTGTTCCAGTCTATGTTAGTTTATATACATTAGATTAGCCTGTTGTTCCAGTCTATGTTAGTTTATATACATTAGATTAGCCTGGTGTTCCAGTCTATATTAGTTTATATACATTAGATTAGCCTGGTGGTCCAGTCTGTGTTAGTTTATATACATTATATTAGCCTGGTGGTCCAGTCTATGTTAGTTTATATACATTATATTAGCCTGGTGGTCCAGTCTATGTTAGTTTATATACATTAGATTAGCCTGGTGTTCCAGTCTGTGTTAGTTTATATACATTAGATTAGCCTGGTGGTCCAGTCTATGTTAGTTTATATACATTATATTAGCCTGGTGGTCCAGTCTATGTTAGTTTATATACATTAGATTAGCCTGGTTGTCCAGTCTGTGTTAGGTTTAGCCAGCTCCTCTCTGTCAATTCATTGTCATGCCAGTGTATGGTCTGACGACGATACAAGAGTTAGCAACAGCAAATAGAACAGAATATAACTGTATTAGACTTAGCTACAGCAAATAGAATAGAATATAACTTTATTAGACTTAGCTACAGCAAACAGAATATAACATTATTAGTCCATCTGAGATGGAAAATCTTCTTTTCCTCTGCTCCAGGCCCCCTAAGCCTATTTCCTCTTGAATTCTGTCCTCCTGTTTTCTAAGAAATGGCCGCTCAGTCATAAGATAGTGGCTCCTGAGCGCTGCGTAACGCCCTCCTGATAAATGACGCTCGACCACATGAAGCTCCCTTTCATAAACCGTGTGTCATGAGTGATGTTAGCTCAGGACAGTCTCTGTCCTCTCCATCCTCTCTCCATCCACATGATGATTATCTATTGGATTCCTGTGATTGGAGCAAAGCTTTGCCCACCAACCTCTTTCTTCCTGACAGTTCCTTTGAGATGGTTTGATACAGTTGCTATTACGTCGCTTCATGACTTTGAAATGTAGAGATCTGGGTCCTATCAGATGACCATAGTGATTCATCATACAAGTAGATATCTGGATCCTATCAGATGACCATAGTGATTCATCATACAAGTAGAGATCTGGATCCTATCAGATGACCATAGTGATTCATCATACAAGTAGAGATCTGGATCCTATCAGATGACCATAGTGATTCATCATACAAGTAGAGATCTGGATCCTATCAGATGACCATAGTGATTCATCATACAAGTAGAGATCTGGGTCCTATCAGATGACCATAGTGATTCATCATACAAGTAGAGATCTGGATCCTATCAGATGACCATAGTGATTTATCATACAAGTAGAGATCTGGATCCTATCAGATGACCATAGTGATTTATCATACAAGTAGAGATCTGGATCCTATCAGATGACCATAGTGATTTATCATACAAGTAGAGATCTGGGTCCTATCAGATGACCATAGTGATTTATCATACAAGTAGAGATCTGGATCCTATCAGATGACCATAGTGATTCATCATACAAGTAGAGATCTGGATCCTATCAGATGACCATAGTGATTTATCATACAAGTAGAGATCTGGATCCTATCAGATGACCATAGTGATTCATCATACAAGTAGAGATCTGGATCCTATCAGATGACCATAGTGATTCATCATACAAGTAGAGATCTGGATCCTATCAGATGACCATAGTGATTTATCATACAAGTAGAGATCTGGATCCTATCAGATGACCATAGTGATTCATCATACAAGTAGAGATCTGGATCCTATCAGATGACCATAGTGATTTATCATACAAGTTACTGCACGTCTGACAATATTTCAGGCTTTTCTCACTACGAATGGGGAAATGAATGAAAAATGTATGGAACAATACTATAATTGAATTGAATGAATCCCTCCATAAGTGAATGGCTGAATTGAAGACTGCTCCTATACCAGTAACCTATCAGCATCAGAACAGAATCCGCAAGGAAACATGGCCCTTCTAGAGAGGACTGCAGGCTTGGTGGTAAAGACAGATATAGAATAAGCTAGAAAGGACTGCAGGCTTGGTGGTGAAGACAGATATAGAATAAGCTAGAAAAGACTGCAGGCTTGGTGGTGAAGGCAGACATTGAATAAGCTAGAGAGGACTGCAGGCTTGGTGGTAAAGACAGATATAGAATAAGCTAGAGAGGACTGCAGGCTTGGTGGTAAAGACAGATATAGAATAAGCTAGAAAGGACTGCAGGCTTGGTGGTGAAGGCAGACATTGAATAAGCTAGAGAGGACTGCAGGCTTGGTGGTAAAGACAGATATAGAATAAGCTAGAGAGGACTGCAGGCTTGGTGGTGAAGGCAGACATTGAATAAGCTAGAAAGGACTGCAGGCTTGGTGGTAAAGACAGATATAGAATAATCTAGAGAGGACTGCAGGCTTGGTGGTGAAGGCAGACATTGAATAAGCTAGAGAGGACTGCAGGCTTGGTGGTGAAGACAGATATATAATAAGCTAGAGATGACTGCAGGCTTGGTGGTGAAGACAGATATAGAATAAGCTAGAGAAGACTGCTGGCTTGGTGGTAAAGACAGATATAGAATAATCTAGAGAGGACTGCAGGCTTGGTGGTGAAGGCAGACATTGAATAAGCTAGAGAGGACTGCAGGCTTGGTGGTGAAGACAGATATAGAATAAGCTAGAGATGACTGCAGGCTTGGTGGTGAAGACAGATATAGAATAAGCTAGAGAAGACTGCTGGCTTGGTGGTAAAGACAGATATAGAATAAGTTAGAGAGGACTGCAGGCTTGGTGGTGAAGACAGATATAGAATAAGCTAGAGAAGACTGCTGGCTTGGTGGTGAAGACAGATATAGAATAAGTTAGAGACGACTGCAGGCTTGGTGGTGAAGACAGATATAGAATAAGTTAGAGAGGACTGCAGGCTTGGTGGTGAAGACAGATATATAATAAGCTAGAGAGGACTGCAGGCTTGGTGGTGAAGACAGATATATAATAAGTTAGAGAGGACTGCAGGTTTGGTGGTGAAGACAGATATATAATAAGCTAGAGAGGACTGCAGGCTTGGTGGTAAAGACAGATATAGAATAAGTTAGAGAGGACTGCAGGCTTGGTGGTGAAGACAGATATATAATAAGTTAGAGAGGACTACAGGCTTGGTGGTGAAGACAGATATAGAATAAGCTAGAGAGGACTGCAGGCTTGGTGGTGAAGACAGATATAGAATAAGTTAGAGAGGACTACAGGCTTGGTGGTGAAGACAGATATATAATAAGCTAGAGAAGACTCCAGGCTTGGTGGTGAAGACAGATATAGAATAAGTTAGAGAGGACTGCAGGCTTGGTGGTGAAGACAGATATATAATAAGCTAGAGAAGACTGCAGGCTTGGTGGTAAAGACATATATAGCATAAGTTAGAGAGGACTGCAGGCTTGGTGGTGAAGACAGATATATAATAAGCTAGAGAAGACTGCTGGCTTGGTGGTGAAGGCAGACATAGAATAAGCTAGAGAGGACTGCAGGCTTGGTGGTGAAGACAGATATATAATAAGCTAGAGAGGACTGCAGGCTTGGTGGTGAAGACAGATATATAATAAGCTAGAGAGGACTGCAGGCTTGGTGGTGAAGGCAGACATAGAATAAGCTAGAGAGGACTGCAGGCTTGGTGGTAAAGACAGATATAGAATAAGCTAGAAAGGACTGCAGGCTTGGTGGTAAAGACAGATATAGAATAATCTAGAGAGGACTGCAGGCTTGGTGGTGAAGACAGATATATAATAAGCTAGAGAGGACTGCAGGCTTGGTGGTAAAGACAGATATAGAATAAGTTAGAGAGGACTACAGGCTTGGTGGTGAAGACAGATATATAATAAGCTAGAGAAGACTCCAGGCTTGGTGGTGAAGACAGATATAGAATAAGTTAGAGAGGACTGCAGGCTTGGTGGTGAAGACAGATATATAATAAGCTAGAGAAGACTGCAGGCTTGGTGGTAAAGACAGATATAGCATAAGTTAGAGAGGACTGCAGGCTTGGTGGTGAAGACAGATATATAATAAGCTAGAGAAGACTGCAGGCTTGGTGGTAAAGACAGATATAGCATAAGTTAGAGAGGACTGCAGGCTTGGTGGTGAAGACAGATATATAATAAGCTAGAGAAGACTGCAGGCTTGGTGGTAAAGACAGATATAGAATAAGTTAGAGAGGACTGCAGGCTTGGTGGTGAAGACAGATATATAATAAGTTAGAGAGGACTACAGGCTTGGTGGTGAAGACAGATATAGAATAAGCTAGAGAGGACTGCAGGCTTGGTGGTGAAGACAGATATAGAATAAGTTAGAGAGGACTACAGGCTTGGTGGTGAAGACAGATATATAATAAGCTAGAGAAGACTCCAGGCTTGGTGGTGAAGACAGATATAGAATAAGTTAGAGAGGACTGCAGGCTTGGTGGTGAAGACAGATATATAATAAGCTAGAGAAGACTGCTGGCTTGGTGGTGAAGGCAGACATAGAATAAGCTAGAGAGGACTGCAGGCTTGGTGGTGAAGACAGATATATAATAAGCTAGAGAGGACTGCAGGCTTGGTGGTGAAGACAGATATATAATAAGCTAGAGAGGACTGCAGGCTTGGTGGTGAAGGCAGACATAGAATAAGCTAGAGAGGACTGCAGGCTTGGTGGTGAAGGCAGACATTGAATAAGCTAGAAAGGACTGCAGGCTTGGTGGTAAAGACAGATATAGAATAATCTAGAGAGGACTGCAGGCTTGGTGGTGAAGACAGATATATAATAAGCTAGAGAGGACTGCAGGCTTGGTGGTGAAGACAGATATAGAATAAGCTAGAGAAGACTGCTGGCTTGGTGGTAAAGACAGATATAGAATAAGTTAGAGAGGACTGCAGGCTTGGTGGTGAAGACAGATATAGAATAAGCTAGAGAAGACTGCTGGCTTGGTGGTGAAGACAGATATAGAATAAGTTAGAGACGACTGCAGGCTTGGTGGTGAAGACAGATATAGAATAAGTTAGAGAGGACTGCAGGCTTGGTGGTGAAGACAGATATATAATAAGCTAGAGAGGACTGCAGGCTTGGTGGTAAAGACAGATATAGAATAAGTTAGAGAGGACTACAGGCTTGGTGGTGAAGACAGATATATAATAAGCTAGAGAAGACTCCAGGCTTGGTGGTGAAGACAGATATAGAATAAGTTAGAGAGGACTGCAGGCTTGGTGGTGAAGACAGATATATAATAAGCTAGAGAAGACTGCAGGCTTGGTGGTAAAGACAGATATAGCATAAGTTAGAGAGGACTACAGGCTTGGTGGTGAAGACAGATATATAATAAGCTAGAGAAGACTCCAGGCTTGGTGGTGAAGACAGATATAGAATAAGTTAGAGAGGACTGCAGGCTTGGTGGTGAAGACAGATATATAATAAGCTAGAGAAGACTGCAGGCTTGGTGGTAAAGACAGATATAGCATAAGTTAGAGAGGACTGCAGGCTTGGTGGTGAAGACAGATATATAATAAGCTAGAGAAGACTGCAGGCTTGGTGGTAAAGACAGATATAGCATAAGTTAGAGAGGACTGCAGGCTTGGTGGTGAAGACAGATATATAATAAGCTAGAGAAGACTGCTGGCTTGGTGGTGAAGGCAGACATAGAATAAGCTAGAGAGGACTGCAGGCTTGGTGGTGAAGACAGATATATAATAAGCTAGAGAGGACTGCAGGCTTGGTGGTGAAGACAGATATATAATAAGCTAGAGAGGACTGCAGGCTTGGTGGTGAAGGCAGACATAGAATAAGCTAGAGAGGACTGCAGGCTTGGTGGTAAAGACAGATATAGAATAAGCTAGAGAGGACTGCAGGCTTGGTGGTGAAGGCAGACATTGAATAAGCTAGAAAGGACTGCAGGCTTGGTGGTAAAGACAGATATAGAATAAGTTAGAGAGGACTACAGGCTTGGTGGTGAAGACAGATATATAATAAGCTAGAGAAGACTCCAGGCTTGGTGGTGAAGACAGATATAGAATAAGTTAGAGAGGACTGCAGGCTTGGTGGTGAAGACAGATATATAATAAGCTAGAGAAGACTGCAGGCTTGGTGGTAAAGACAGATATAGCATAAGTTAGAGAGGACTGCAGGCTTGCTGGTGAAGACAGATATATAATAAGCTAGAGAAGACTGCTGGCTTGGTGGTGAAGGCAGACATAGAATAAGCTAGAGAGGACTGCAGGCTTGGTGGTGAAGACAGATATATAATAAGCTAGAGAGGACTGCAGGCTTGGCGGTGAAGACAGATATATAATAAGCTAGAGAGGACTGCAGGCTTGCTGGTGAAGGCAGACATAGAATAAGCTAGAGAGGACTGCAGGCTTGGTGGTAAAGACAGATATAGAATAAGCTAGAGAGGACTGCAGGCTTGGTGGTGAAGGCAGACATTGAATAAGCTAGAAAGGACTGCAGGCTTGGTGGTAAAGACAGATATAGAATAATCTAGAGAGGACTGCAGGCTTGGTGGTGAAGGCAGACATTGAATAAGCTAGAGAGGACTGCAGGCTTGGTGGTGAAGACAGATATATAATAAGCTAGAGAGGACTGCAGGCTTGGTGGTGAAGACAGATATATAATAAGCTAGAGAGGACTGCAGGCTTGGTGGTGAAGACAGATATAGAATAAGCTAGAGAGGACTGCAGGCTTGGTGGTAAAGACAGATATAGAATAAGTTAGAGAGGACTGCAGGCTTGGTGGTGAAGACAGATATATAATAAGTTAGAGAGGACTGCAGGTTTGGTGGTGAAGACAGATATATAATAAGCTAGAGAGGACTGCAGGCTTGGTGGTAAAGACAGATATAGAATAAGTTAGAGAGGACTGCAGGCTTGGTGGTGAAGACAGATATATAATAAGTTAGAGAGGACTACAGGCTTGGTGGTGAAGACAGATATAGAATAAGCTAGAGAGGACTGCAGGCTTGGTGGTGAAGACAGATATAGAATAAGTTAGAGAGGACTACAGGCTTGGTGGTGAAGACAGATATAGAATAAGCTAGAGAAGACTGCAGGCTTGGTGGTGAAGACAGATATAGAATAAGTTAGAGAGGACTGCAGGCTTGGTGGTGAAGACAGATATATAATAAGCTAGAGAAGACTGCAGGCTTGGTGGTAAAGACAGATATAGCATAAGTTAGAGAGGACTGCAGGCTTGGTGGTGAAGACAGATATATAATAAGCTAGAGAAGACTGCTGGCTTGGTGGTGAAGACAGATATATAATAAGCTAGAGAAGACTGCTGGCTTGGTGGTGAAGGCAGACATAGAATAAGCTAGAGAGGACTGCAGGCTTGGTGGTGAAGACAGATATATAATAAGCTAGAGAGGACTGCAGGCTTGGTGGTGAAGACAGATATATAATAAGCTAGAGAGGACTGCAGGCTTGGTGGTGAAGGCAGACATAGAATAAGCTAGATATATCCTGTATCTCCCCATACAGAACATGTACTCACAACCCACTGGAGCTTATCAGAAACACAGCAGTCTGAGTCTCAGAAGTCATGTCCTCACACGTGTGTGTGTGTTTTTATGTGTGTGTTTGTGTGTGTGTGTGTGTGTGTTTTGTGTGTGTGTGTGTGTGTTTTTGTGTGTGTGTGTGTGTGTTTTTGTGTGTGTGTTTGTGTGTGTGTGTGTGTGTGTGTGTGTGTGTGTGTGTGTGTGTGTGTGTGTGTGTGTGTGTGTGTGTGTGTGTGTGTGTGTGTACGTCCTCTTACACACTAACCAGAGTGCTGCCGTCTGACAATCCCATTGGGAGTTCATTCTTCACTTCATATGAACGAGCTAAGGAGGTAGAAAAGGAGGAAGGGAAGGAAGGAGAGAGGGAGAGAAGGAGGGCGGGAAGGAGGGAGAGAGGGAAGGAGGGCAGGAGGGAGAGAGGGAAGAAGAGAGGGAGGGACGGAGAGAGGGAGGGATGGAGTGTAAGTGCTCTCCTCCTCCAGTCTACATGCTGTGTGAGAAAGCAGCTGGGGCCCTACTGAAGATTACAACACACACACACACACACACACACACACACACACACACACACACACACACACACACACACACACACACACACACACACACACACACACACACACACACACACACACACACACACACACACACACACACACACACACACACACACACAGCCAGCCGGCTGCAGACAGGGTCAGGTTAACACTAGAGATACTCCGGGGCAGATTCCCTGGTCAGTCAAAGGGAAAGCCGGTCAGTCAGTCTAGCTCCTTGTGTCTCTTCACGCTTTTCTTTGACTCTCTCTATCTCTACATCTCTCGATCTATCTGCTCCTGCAGGCTTGGCCCAGTGGACTGTGAAATGTGAAACCCTGCAGTAGCAAATGTGCATGCTTGGCACTTCACTCCTCCATCTCACTGTCCTCCTCTCCTCTTCTCTTCTCTCCTTTCCACTCTCCTTCTCTCCTCTCCCATCCTCTTCTTGTCTCTACTCTCTCTCCTCCTCTCCTTGCTTCTACTCTCTCTCCTATCCTATCCTCCTCTCCTCTCTTCTTCTTGCCTGTACTCTCTCTCCCCCTACTCTCTCCTCCTCTCCTCTCCAGTCCTCTCCTCCCCTCGTCTTCTCTCCTCTCCTTTCCTCTTCTCGTTTTTCCTCTCCTCCTTTTCCCTTCTCTCCTCTTCTTGCCTCTACTCTCTCTGCTTGCTTCTACTCTCTCTCCTATCCTCCTCTCCTGTTCTGTTCTCTTCTCGTTTCTCCCCTCTCCTTCCCTCTCCTCTTGTCTCCTCTCCTCTCTTCTCTCTGCTTTCTTCTCCTGCCCTCTCCTCCTATCCTTGCTCCTCTTTCTTCTACTCTCTCTCCCTCTCTCCTCCTATTCTCTCCTCTCTTCTTCCATCCTCTCCTCTCCTTTCCTGTTCCCTTCTCGTTTCTCCCCTCCTCTCTCCCCTTCTCCTGCCCTCTCCTCTCCTCTCTGCTTTCTTCTCCTGCCCTCTACTCATCTTCTCTCCTCATCTCCTCTCCTCGCTCCTCTTGCTCTCTCTCTCACCCCCTCCCTCCCCTCTCTCTATCATCAACCACCACTGCTGCCTGCCAGGTTGCTGAAGATCTCCACACACACACACACACACACACACACACACACACACACACACACACACACACACACACACACACACACACACACACACACACACACACACACACACACACACACACACACACACACACACACACACACACACACACACAGACATGCTATATCCCTTTCTCTCCATTTAGAAACCTAGCATATCTCTGATACGGTAGAGTGATATTCAGCCATGTTGCCTGAGTACTGACTAGACAACCCTTATTGTGAGTGAACCCTGAAGGACAAAGTGAGTGTGTTGGAGGGCAGACAGACTGTGTCTGTAGGTCAATGTCAGCCAGCCCTTGTGTTGTGGCTGTAGTATTACAGTGTAGCCATGAGGTCCATGTGATGTGGCCAGTGATAATTCTACCAACTGGGTATACAGGGAATAACAAAACACTCTGCAAATTCTATCAAGGCAGCTGGTCAGTCAGTCATGTGACAAAATAGGCAATGTGCTCCTACTCAGGTTATGGTTGGGTGCTGAATCTGTGATTTGTATTGCGCATCCTATTCATGTTCTATGGTCGGGCAGTCTCACCTCGTGTAGGCCTAGCAGCTGATGCCATAACCATCTGATTGATGCCCTGTAGACAGGGAGGAGGGAACACCACGACAACGCCAGTGGTGCCCTTTAATACCAAGGTTCTATCACAGCATCACGTAAAGCATCACATCTCCACTGTGGGCCACAGCATTAAGACAGCATTGTTCCGTGTGTCAGGCAGAGTTTTATGTGTTTTATAAAGGCAATATTTCTCCATGGAGGTGGACAATGCCAGTCGCTTGTCCCTGAGTGGCTGCCGTCAGGTAGACAGGTCTGTTATAATGACTTATCTGGTCTGGGGATGTCAACTCGAGACCTTGAGACATTTTTCATTCACTCACACAAACATCTAGGAAATATTGCAAGCATATACATTGTAAGTACAATAGGCTGTGTCACTAGAGTACAACATTTTGAAACGACACTAGGCCTGTGTCAGCCTGGATTTGTCATTCATTCGACCAGATTGATGACAGGTTTTATTCTCCAGGCCAGGATTCTACCAGATTGATGACAGGTTTTATTCTCCAGGCCAGGATTCTACCAGATTGATGACAGGTTTTATTCTCCAGACCAGGTATCTACCAGATTGATGAGGTTTTATTCTCCAGGCCAGGATTCTACCAGATTGATGACAGGTTTTATTCTCCAGGCCAGGATTCTACCAGATTGATGACAGGTTTTATTCCCCCAGGCCAGAATTCTACCAGATTGATGACAGGTTTTATTCTCCAGGCCAGGATTCTACCAGATTGATGACAGGTTTTATTTCCCCAGGCCAGGATTCTACCAGATTGATGACAGGTTTTATTCCCCCAGGCCAGAATTCTACCAGATTGATGACAGGTTTTATTCTCCAGGCCAGGATTCTACCAGATTGATGACAGGTTTTATTTCTCCAGGCCAGGATTCTACCAGATTGATGACAGGTTTTATTCTCCAGGCCAGGATTCTACCAGATTGATGACAGGTTTTATTCTCCAGACCAGGATTCTACCAGATTGATGAGGTTTTATTCTCTAGGCCAGGATTCTACCAGATTGATGACAGGTTTTATTCTCCAGGCCAGGATTCTACCAGATTGATGACAGGTTTTATTCCCCCAGGCCAGAATTCTACCAGATTGATGACAGGTTTTATTCTCCAGGCCAGGATTCTACCAGATTGATGACAGGTTTTATTCTCCAGACCAGGATTCTACCAGATTGATGACAGGTTTTATTCCCCCAGGCCAGAATTCTACCAGATTGATGACAGGTTTTATTCTCCAGGCCAGGATTCTACCAGATTGATGACAGGTTTTATTCCCCCAGGCCAGAATTCTACCAGATTGATGACAGGTTTTATTCTCCAGGCCAGGATTCTACCAGATTGATGACAGGTTTTATTCTCCAGGCCAGGATTCTACCAGATTGATGACAGGTTTTATTCTCCAGGCCAGGATTCTACCAGATTGATGACAGGTTTTATTCTCCAGACCAGGTATCTACCAGATTGATGAGGTTTTATTCTCCAGGCCAGGATTCTACCAGATTGATGACAGGTTTTATTCTCCAGGCCAGGATTCTACCAGATTGATGACAGGTTTTATTCCCCCAGGCCAGAATTCTACCAGATTGATGACAGGTTTTATTCTCCAGGCCAGGATTCTACCAGATTGATGACAGGTTTTATTTCCCCAGGCCAGGATTCTACCAGATTGATGACAGGTTTTATTCTCCAGGCCAGGATTCTACCAGATTGATGACAGGTTTTATTCCCCAGGCCAGGATTCTACCAGATTGATGACAGGTTTTATTCTCCAGGCCAGGATTCTACCAGATTGATGACAGGTTTTATTCTCCAGGCCAGGATTCTACCAGATTGATGACAGGTTTTATTCTCCAGACCAGGATTCTACCAGATTGATGAGGTTTTATTCTCTAGGCCAGGATTCTACCAGATTGATGACAGGTTTTATTCTCCAGGCCAGGATTCTACCAGATTGATGACAGGTTTTATTCCCCCAGGCCAGAATTCTACCAGATTGATGACAGGTTTTATTCTCCAGGCCAGGATTCTACCAGATTGATGACAGGTTTTATTCTCCAGGCCAGGATTCTACCAGATTGATGACAGGTTTTATTCTCCAGACCAGGATTCTACCAGATTGATGACAGGTTTTATTCCCCCAGGCCAGAATTCTACCAGATTGATGACAGGTTTTATTCTCCAGGCCAGGATTCTACCAGATTGATGACAGGTTTTATTCCCCCAGGCCAGAATTCTACCAGATTGATGAGGTTTTATTCTCCAGGGCAGGATTCTACCAGATTGATGACAGGTTTTATTCTCCAGGCCAGGATTCTACCAGATTGATGACAGGTTTTATTCCCCCAGGCCAGAATTCTACCAGATTGATGACAGGTTTTATTCTCCAGGCCAGGATTCTACCAGATTGATGACAGGTTTTATTCTCCAGGCCAGGATTCTACCAGATTGATGACAGGTTTTATTCTCCAGGCCAGGATTCTACCAGATTGATGACAGGTTTTATTCTCCAGGCCAGGGCAGAGCCATGTCAGTAATACTGTAATATGACATTTATCAATGGTTACATAGTATTTCAACTGACTGCAGTAATATCTGGTGTGTGACTGGACAGTGATCTTGAGTTAAGTCTGGATGTTTGAGGGGCTGACAGCGGGAAGCCAATTAAGAAGGTGACTAGAGAGGGTAGAGCCATGGTCATGGACCACTGACTGACCAC
>NC_092095.1:66282701-66292116 GCF_045679555.1 Salvelinus alpinus | reverse complement strand
TGACTGACCACTATCCTTCATTTACACACAACAACTCTACTGGCACAAGTAGCCGGCATCAAATTACCATGCACTGCTGTTGCCTGCAGCCCAGCGATGCTGGTGGCGAAAATGATCATCCCAAACCGCTTCCATCAGTGCAGGTGGATGGCATGCGGCATGGAAACCACGTGGTTCTTTAAATGCCTTTACACGCACCGCGTAAAACAAGAAACATCGAGACTTTATGCATATAGAGAAAACTGAACGTGTATATGTTGTCTTGCATAGTAAGTGAAACCGTTTACATCCCACCAGACCAGTGTTGAATAACGCCCGCAGCCCTACGGAGAGCAGAGCAGTACGTTGGTTTCACCATGTGTCCTCCGGCGTGACATTTCACCATAGAGCCTGTGTAATAAAAACTATGACACAATGTGACTCGGAAACCCCGAGGCTTGACTCCTGGACCATATCATTCCCTCATTATAATCCCCCTCTTCTTATTCCCCATTTCCACAGCATCTTGTAAAAAGACCACTTGCTTATCTCGAACGGCAACCCTATACATCTGCGTTAATACATTATGCATTTGAATGGGGAACCTCCTCGCCTCATGCCGCCGAGGGTTTCAAAACAAGTAATCCGACGGAAGCAGATGTATTATTTATGTACAAAGCACTGTTTTTATTATTCAGAGATCGACATCTTCCCTGTCGAAATTATGACCGCTTTCCCCTAATTGCTTTTGACAGCTGAGACCATGCGCACGGGTGAAGGATACATTAGCGGCAGCGAATAACAACCTGGGCTCGGCTCAACACAGAACAGCACTCCGCTGGTAGGATCTAATATCATAACACAATCATACTTAGTACAAGTTTACATTGCGACACTGTTCATATTAGACACCATGCTTCAAGTTAATCACACAGGGTAATATTCTTAACAATAGCGTAACAATACATCAGTGCAGATTTAATTGCCTAGTATGAAGATTTAATTGCAATAGACTCATCTATTTGACAAGTTACTATTACATGTAGGCTATAGTACCTCTCTCTCTGAACTTGTGATGCAAGGTATTGGAGGAAAGTTGACGCCTATGTCAGTGATTCGAGCGCACTTCGGTGGCTTTGCCAAACCGCCATCAGCAATATAGCTACAGTTAACGATTGATATCGCTAACGATCGAAACTCTATAGTCACCTGCTGCCAGTTCTCCTCCAGCGAAGGCATCGCAGAGAAGTAGCCGGTGTCATGCACGAGCTGGAGTTCCTGAAAAATACCGTGATTCGCCAAAACGTCCATGATGATGCTCTGTGTGCGGAGCGCAGAAAGGAGACTGTTCCACGAAAAAAAAGAATCCGGCTGTGCCAAATCAAATGTCCAAATCCACGTTCATGCCAGTCCTATCAGGAAATATAATGCATAGAAAGAAACATAAACTGATCCGAAAGAAGGAAATATATAGTTTCACTATTTGCTGGAGACTCTAATGAACGAGTTTAGACTTGGTGAGAGACGCAAACCTGCAGAGATGATGGAGGCTCCATGTGTATCCGTAGGCTATTGCTAGGTAGTAACCTTGCTCATCCCCACTACGCTTTTCCCCAGCGCTCCGCTTCCGTAGGAACATGTTCGGGCAGGATGGTAGTAGGCTACAGGCATCGCAAGACAAACGGGGAGGAGAGTAGCGAGTGGAGGGGCGTGTACATACTGTCAATCAACTTCGTGCGTGGCTATATAAGGTAAATGGCTTTGACGATCCGCCAACGTGGAGATTTGACAGGTTAAGGTGTGTAAGAGGAGGAGATATGCAAATCATTGGACCTCAATAGGCTCTCCCTCCCTGTCACTCAAGCCATATATACGTTTGAAAGGTGAGCTATTTATCCGAGGCTAAATAGACATGGTAAGCGGCTCATCTCGGACTGTCTACTAAAATAAGTTAGAGCACAAACGTCTAGTCGTTTTCGTGGGCTCCTCGAATAGACAGGGAAACCAGGCTATATTCGGTTATAGGCCTAAACAATAACTATATACTCTACGTGTGACTAAAGTAGTAGACCAAATCATTTAGAAAGACAAACACAGACCTTGGAGTTTGCTTTGAAGGCACCAGGTCACCCATGATACAAGTCATTATTCGACATCCATCCATGTCTGAGGAAGTCCGGAAATGACGTGGAAAAAGGCCACTAGGGGTAATTGTGAGCGCTGTTACCTTTTAAGTAGGTTTCGTTTTGTTTGGGTGTTGGGGATGGAGAATGGGGGTGTAAGCATCTGCTACTGTGCAGAAAGTTGAATGTTTGAATCCAGTGATAAAAGTAATTTTTGAGACTTTTGTTTTAAGCCTGTCCCAAACCTTAACCCTTACGTTAACCATTTGGAGTTAATGACTAACCTCCCTCTAGTGTGAAAGGTTGCATGTTCGAATCCAATGATAAAGTTGTTTTTTAGATTTTTGTTTTAAGCCTCTCAAACCTTTACCCTTAATCATTCAGAGTTAGTGTCTAACCTGAACCACTTCAAAATGGTGCGTTTGGAACAACTTCAAAATGATGAAAGTCTAATTGTGACGTGAGACTGGGAGAGTTTGTTGAAGGAACCAACATTGTGCAGTACATGTAGGATATACCCTGTGTCTTTCCCATTTGGGGTCACCAATTTACACAAGGCCCATTATGTGAGGTAAACAGGATATAGTGTACATAACAGTATCCTTCAGTGCAATGATGATGTTGGAATACGCCTCAAAGTTTGTGAATGGAACATAACTCTCGTTTGACAATAGACTAACATTGCGTGTTAGGGGTGCTTGTCACTATGACCTCTTCTGAAAGAGGACGTGAAGGAAGACTCCCCATGTGAGAATTAACTCAACCTTTCACCCCCAGACCCTACATTTTCTTAAAGTCTATGTAGACAAGATTGTTGGCATCTTACTTAAAAGTCCTGCTGAGACTGAGGCTGTCCTAATATGGACACTGTAATACAAACATACAGTCATCTACTCATCCAGGGGTTTTTCTTTATTTTTACTATTTTCTACATTGTAGAATAATAGTGAAGACATCAAAACTATGAAATAACACATATGGAATCATGTAGTAACCAAAAAAAGTGTGAAAAAAAATCGAAATATATTTTTGCCACCCTTTGCCTTGATGACAGCTTTGCACTCTTGACATTCTCTCAACCAGCTTCACCTGAAATGCTTTTCCAACAGTCATGTGCTGAGCACTTGTTGGCTGCTTTTCCTTCACTCTGCTGTCCAACTCATCCCAAACCATCTCAATTGTGTGGAGGTCGGGTGATTGTGGAGGCCAGGTCATCTCATGCAGCACTCCATCACTCTCCTTCTTAGTAATATAGCCCTTACACAGCCTGGAGGTGTGTTGGGTCATTGTCCTGTTGAAAAACAAATTATAGTCCCACTAAGCGCAAACCAGATGGGATGGCGTATTGCTGCAGAATGCTGTGGTAGCCATGCTGGTTAAGTGTGCCTTGAATTCTAAATAAATCACAGACAGTGTCACCAGCAATACACCCCCACACCATCACACCTCCTCCTCCATGCTTTATGGTGGGAAATACACATGCGGAGATCATCCGTTCACCCACACCGCGTCTCACAAAGGCACCGCGTCTCACAAAGGCACGGCGGTTGGAACCAAATAATCTCAAATTTGGACTCCAGACCAAAGGACAGATTTCCACCGGTCTAATGTCCATTGCTCATGTTTCTTGGCCCAATCAAATCGTTTCTTCTTATTGGTGTCCTTTAGTAGTGGTTTCTTTGCAGCAATTCGACCATGAAGGTCTGATTCACACAGTCTCCTCTGAACAGTTCATGTTGAGATGTGTCTGTTACTTGAACTCTGTGAAGCATATATTTGGGCTGTAATTTCTGAGGCTGATAACTCTAATGAACTTATCCTCTGCACCAGAGGTAACTCTGGGTCTTCCTTTCCTGTGGCAGTCCTCGTGAGAGCCAGTTTTATCATAGTGCTTGATTGTTTTTGTGACTGCACTCGAAGAAACTTTAAAAGTTCTTGAAATTTTCCGCATTGACTGACCTTCATGTCTTAAAGTAATGATGGACTGTCTTTTCTCTTTGCTTATTTGAGCTGTTCTTGCCATAATATGGACTCTGTCTTTTACCAAATAGGGCTATCTTCTGTATACCCCCCACCTTGTCACAACACAACTGATTGGCTCAAACACATTAAGAAGGAAAGACATTCCACAAATTAACTTTTAAGAAGGCACAATTGAAATGCATTCCAGGTGACTAACTCATGAAGCTGGTTGAGAGAATGCCAAGAGTGTGCAAAGCTGTCATCAAGGCAAAGGTTTGCTATTTGAAGAATCTCAAATATAAAATATATTTTGATTTGTTTAACACTTTTTTGGTTACTACATGATTCCATATGTGTTATTTCATAATTTTGATGTCTTTCACTATTATTCTACAATGTAGAAAATAGTAAAAATGAAGAAAAACACTTGAATGAGTAGGTGTTCGAAAACTTTTGACCGGTAGTGCATATGAGACTGAGGCTGTCCTAATATATATTGACTCAGGAGACTAAAAACAAGTAGACTAAAACTATTCTGATGCCTAGTTTCACCTCATCTGTTTTTCTGTGAGTAACAGAGCTTATTTGCCTGGATTTGTGTCAGTCTAGTTTATACTGAGTTACCATACACACACACACACACACACACACACACACACACACACACACACACACACACACACACACACACACACACACTCACACGGTGCCATGCAGCAGAGCCGTAATCGTATTACAGTGTTCTGGGAGGCTGGCTGACGGCCCTGGATGTGTGACTTACACATGGCATTTGGGGAGAGAGAGCACGCTGCGATCTGATGAGGCACTGACTGACATTTATCCATTTGACTCGTTCAGCTCTCACTCTGTCTCTCTTTTTCTCTCTCACAGACACAGAGACACAGACAAACACACGCATGCACACAGTCTCTTTCTCTCTACCTCCTCGCTACACCTCTCCCTCTCTATTTTTCTCCCTACGTGTTGAGCCAGAGAGAGAGAGAGCTCAGATAAGATGCTCTCCCTACGTGTCGAGCCAGAAAGCTCAGATAAGATCTTCTCCCTACGTGTTGAGCCAGAGAGAGAGAGCTCAGATAAGATGTTCGCCCTACGTGTTGAGCCAGAGAGCTCAGATAAGATCTTCTCCCTACGTGTTGAGCCAGAGAGAGAGAGCTCAGATAAGATGTTCTCCCTAGATGTTGAGTCAGAGAGAGAGAGCTCAAATAAGATGTTCTCCCTACATGTTGAGCCAGAGAGAGAGAGAGCTCAGATAAGATGTTCGCCCTACGTGTTGAGCCAGAGAGCTCAGATAAGATCTTCTCCCTACGTGTTGAGCCAGAGAGAGAGAGCTCAGATAATATGTTCTCCCTAGATGTTGAGTCAGAGAGAGAGAGCTCAAATAAGATGTTCTCCCTACGTGTTGAGCCAGAGAGAGAGAGCTCAGATAAGATGTTCGCCCTACGTGTTGAGCCAGAGAGCTCAGATAAGATCTTCTCCCTACGTGTTGAGCCAGAGAGAGAGAGCTCAGATAAGATGTTCTCCCTACGTGTTGAGCCAGAGAGAGAGAGCTCAGATAAGATGTTCTTTTTTTTTTTCTTTTTTTTATTTCACCTTTATTTAACCAGGTAGGCTAGTTGAGAACAAGTTCTCATTTGCAACTGCGACCTGGCCAAGATAAAGCATAGCAGTGTGAACAGACAACACAGAGTTACACATGGAGTAAACAATAAACAAGTCAATAACATGGTAGAAAAAAAGAGAATCTATATACAATGTGTGCAAAAGGCATGAGGTAGGCAATAAATCGAATAATTACAATTTAGCAGATTAACACTGGAGTGATAAATCATCAGATGAACATGTGCAAGAAGAGATACTGGTGTGCAAAAGAGCAGAAAAGTAAATAAATAAAAGCAGTATGGGGGGTGAGGTAGGTAAATTGGGTGGGTAGTTTACAGATGGACTATGTACAGCTGCAGCGATCGGTTAGCTGCTCGGATAGCAGATTTTTAAAGTTGTTGAGGGAGATAAAAGTCTCCAACTTCAGAGATTTTTGCAATTCGTTCCAGTCGCAGGCAGCAGAGAACTGGAACGAAAGGCGTCCAAATGAGGTTTTAGCTTTAGGGATGATCAGTGAGATACACCTGCTGGAGCGCGTGCTGCGGGTGGGTGTAGCCATCGTGACCAGTGAACTGAGATAAGGCGGCACTTTACCTAGCATAGCCTTGTAGATGACCTGGAGCCAGTGGGTCTGACGACGAACATGTAGCGAGGGCCAGCCGACTAGGGCATACAGGTCGCAGTGGTGGGTCGTATAAGGTGCTTTAGTAACAAAACAAATGGCACTGTGATAAACTGCATCCAGTTTGCTGAGTAGAGTGTTGGAAGCTATTTTGTAGATGACATCGCCGAAGTCGAGGATCGGTAGGATAGTCAGTTTTACTAGGGTAAGTTTGGCGGCGTGAGTGAAGGAGGCTTTGTTGCGGAATAGAAAGCCGATTCTTGATTTGATTTTGGATTGGAGATGTTTGATATGAGTCTGGAAGGAGAGTTTGCAGTCTAGCCAGACACCTAGGTACTTATAGATGTCCACATATTCTAGGTCGGAACCGTCCAGGGTGGTGATGCTAGTCGGGCGTGCGGGTGCAGGCAGCGAACGGTTGAAAAGCATGCATTTGGTTTTACTAGCGTTTAAGAGCAGTTGGAGGCCACGGATGGAGTGTTGTATGGCATTGAAGCTCGTTTGGAGGTTAGATAGCACAGTGTCCAAGGAAGGGCCGGAAGTATATAGAATGGTGTCGTCTGCGTAGAGGTGGATCAGGGAATCGCCCGCAGCAAGAGCAACATCATTGATGTATACAGAGAAAAGAGTCGGCCCGAGAATTGAACCCTGTGGTACCCCCATAGAGACTGCCAGAGGACCGGACAACATGCCCTCCGATTTGACACACTGAACTCTGTCTGCAAAGTAGTTGGTGAACCAGGCAAGGCAGTCATTAGAAAAACCGAGGCTACTGAGTCTGCCGATAAGAATATGGTGATTGACAGAGTCGAAAGCCTTGGCCAGGTCGATGAAGACGGCTGCACAGTAATGTCTTTTATCGATGGCGGTTATGATGTCGTTTAGTACCTTGAGCGTGGCTGAGGTGCACCCGTGACCGGCTCGGAAACCGGATTGCACAGCGGAGAAGGTACGGTGGGATTCGAGATGGTCAGTGATCTGTTTGTTGACTTGGCTTTCGAAGACCTTAGATAGGCAGGGCAGGATGGATATAGGTCTGTAACAGTTTGGGTCCAGGGTGTCTCCCCCTTTGAAGAGGGGGATGACCACGGCAGCTTTCCAATCCTTGGGGATCTCAGATGATACGAAGGAGAGGTTGAACAGGCTGGTAATAGGGGGTGCGACAATGGCGGCGGACAGTTTCAGAAATAGGGGGTCCAGATTGTCAAGCCCAGCTGATTTGTATGGGTCCAGGTTTTCCAGCTCTTTCAGAACATCTGCTATCTGGATTTGGGTAAAGGAGAAGCTGGGGAGGCTTGGGCGAGTAGCAGCGGGGGGGGCGGGGCTGTTGGCCAAGGTTGGAGTCGCCAGGAGGAAGGCATGGCCAGCCATTGAGAAATGCTTGTTGAAGTCTTCGATTATCACGGATTTATCGGTGGTGACCGTGTTACCTAGCCTCAGTGCAGTGGGCAGCTGGGAGGAGGTGCTCTTGTTCTCCATGGACTTTACAGTATCCCAGAACTTTTTGGAGTTAGAGCTACAGGATGCGAATTTCTGCTTGAAAAAGCTGGCCTTTGCTTTCCTGACTGACTGCGTGTATTGGTTCCTGACTTCCCTGAACAGTTGCATATCGCGGGGGCTCTTCGATGCTATTGCAGTTCGCCACAGGATGTTTTTGTGCTGGTCGAGGGCAGTCAGGTCTGGAGTGAACCAAGGGCTATATCTGTTCTTGGTTCTGCATTTTTTGAACGGAGCATGCTTGTCTAATATGGTGAGGAAGTAACATTTAAAGAATGACCAGGCATCCTCAACTGACGGGATGAGGTCAATATCCTTCCAGGGTACCCGGGCCAGGTCGATTAGAAAGGCCTGCTCGCAGAAGTGTTTTAGGGAGCGTTTGACAGTGATGAGGGTGGTCGTTTGACCGCGGACCCGTGGCGGATACAGGCAATGAGGCAGTGATCGCTGAGATCTTGATTGAAGACAGCAGAGGTGTATTTGGAGGGCAGGTTGGTCAGGATAATGTCTATTAGGGTGCCCATGTTTACGGATTTAGGGTTGTACCTGGTGGGTTCCTTGATGATTTGTGTGAGATTGAGGGCATCAAGCTTGGATTGTAGGACTGCCGGGGTGTTAAGCATATCCCAGTTTAGGTCACCTAACAGAACAAACTCTGAAGCTAGATGGGGAGCGATCAATTCACAGATGGTGTCCAGGGCACAGCTGGGAGCTGAGGGGGGTCGGTAGCAGGCGGCAACAGTGAGAGACTTATTTCTGGAGAGATTAATTTTTAAAATTAGAAGTTCGAACTGTTTGGGCATAGACCTGGAAAGTATGACAGAACTTTGCAGGCTATCTCTGCAGTAGATTGCAACTCCTCCCCCTTTGGCAGTTCTATCTTGACGGAAAGTGTTATAGTTGGGTATGGAAATCTCAGAATTTTTGGTGGCCTTCCTAAGCCAGGATTCGGACACGGCAAGGACATCAGGATTGGCAGAGTGTGCTAAAGCTTTGAGTAAGGCAAACTTAGGGAGGAGGCTTCTGATGTTGACATGCATGAGGCCAAGGCTTTTTCGATCGCAGAAGTCAACAAATGAGGGTGACTGGGGACATGCAGGGCCTGGGTTTACCTCCACATCACCCGAGGAACAGAGGAGTAGTAGGATGAGGGTGCGGCTAAAGGCTATCAAAACTGGTCGCCTAGAGCGTTGGGGACAAAGAATAAAAGGAGCAGATTTATGGGCGTGGTAGAATAGATTCTGGGCATAATGTGCAGACAGGGGTATGGAGGGGCGCGGGTACAGCGGAGGCAAGCCCAGGCACTGGGTGATGATAAGAGAGGTTGTATCTCTGGACATGCTGGTCTCAATGGGTGAGGTCACCGCATGTGTGGGGGGTGGGACAAAGGGGGTATCAGAGGTACGGAGAGTGGAACTACAGGGTCCATTGCAAACCAAAACAATGATAATGAAAACTAGCCTGAACAACAGTATGCAAGGCATATTGATATTTGAGAGAGACATACAATAAGGCATAAAGTGATTGCAGGTCTTGATTGGGAGAGCTAGCTAAAACAACAGGTAAGATAACAGCAGCAATAACAGGGTGTTAGTCTAACACAGCAACAACA
>NC_092095.1:66267701-66277701 GCF_045679555.1 Salvelinus alpinus | reverse complement strand
ACCTCCACTGTGGGGCTCTATACCCTTCACTACACCACTGGAAGAGATTGTTCATCAGCACGGGAAACAGGCTTTGGTTCAGCATGATGCAGTGCCTACACCGTGGATGCCTAGATGTGTATGTACATAGATAACTATACAGATGCACTACCAGTTTGCAGTGGGAAGTCAAGACCACAGCTGAAGTCTAGGGCCTTTTGTAGCACTCTAATGGACAGTTTTCCTCTTCAGACTATTTCCTAAG
Organism: Salvelinus alpinus; assembly: GCF_045679555.1. Taxonomy (NCBI): domain Eukaryota; kingdom Metazoa; phylum Chordata; class Actinopteri; order Salmoniformes; family Salmonidae; genus Salvelinus; species Salvelinus alpinus. The sequence goes on along the minus strand of NC_092095.1, from coordinate 66,277,457 downwards.
ACTCTATGCTGCAGACCTCCTCACTACCATCCTCCATTACTCATCTGAGCAAGGAGACAGGAGGGAGGAAAAGAGGAGGGAGGGAGGGACTGGAGGGATTTGGAGTGACAGACTGAGAAAAACAGAAAAACGATAATGAATGCTAGGGGTTTCGGAGGTTCAGTCTCCCCCGCAGTCGCTGAAATAGAGAACCAGGGATGGGGGAGGGAGACAGAGCCAGAGAAAGTGCCCTTTTAGCTGGGTGATATTTAGTGCTGCGCTGGTCCTTCCTGAGCCAGAACACGCAGCGGAAATAGAACATAGACAAGGCCACCGTGGCCAGCTGTTTAGAACCAATTAAAGCCCGTTGAGTGTGAGAGAAAGAGAGAGTGACAGTGTGTGAAACGGACTGTTTCTAGCATTGTCTGGGCCTGCCAGTCTGTTGAAGGTTATCTCCGTGATACTGTGGCCCTTCTGTGCTGAGTGTGGCCCTGATTGGAGACACCCATGTCCTTTTCACACTAGCAGAGCCGATCCCAGGCCAATCCAAGCAATGGAGCAGACCAGCAATTCAACAGCATGGCGATCCAGTTTTGAATAAAGGATTGTGATGATTGTGAAAGTAAATGTGTGGTTTTTGATATTGGTTGCAGTGAGATCTGCATCGAATAAATATGATTTGTGACAGTAATATTAGCAGTTTTCAGTAGGGTGTGAATTGGTTGTATCTAAATTGATTAAATATGATTTGTAACAGTATAATGAGAAAGTGACAGTGTGAACCAGACTTTTTATAGCACTGTCTGGGTCTGGGCCTGCCAGTCTGTTGAAGGTTATGTCCATGATACTCCATGAAAATACACAAGCCAGCTTACTATGCTTTGTGTGGGCATGACAGTGTGAATACGGTACCATTCAGGTTTGTCTGTCTAGCCTCAACCGGAATGGCAATGAAAAGGAGTGGGAAAGGGCCCATTTGTGTCATTGGTGGTACAGCCTTGTCATATCATGTCATACAGGTGTAGGTTCTTAATTTGACCTGTATTGACTGTTAAATAGCCATCACTAGCCGGCTACCACCCGGTTACTCAACCCTGCACCTTAGAGGCTGCTGCCATTTATACATAGACATAGACTGGCCACCTTAATAATGGAAGGTTAGTCACTTTAGTAATGTTTACATATTGCTTTACTCATCTCATACTGTATGTATATACCGTATTCTACTGTATTTTAGTCAATGCCACACCGACATTGCTCATCCTAATATTTATATATTTCTTAACTCCATTCTTTTACTTTTAGATTTGTGTATTGTTGTGAATTGTTAGATACTACTGCACTGTTGGAGCTAGGAACACAAGCATTTTGCTGCACTCGCAATAACATCTGCTAAATGTGTGTATGTGACCAATAAAATTTGATTTGATTTGGAATTTGATTTGATTGTCAAAGCAAAATAATCTTGCAGCAACAGGATTTGAATGTTTAGTCCATAATGTTGCTTGATTGCTGGTTAGAATGAATATAACCGTGTGTTAATGGGGTTTTCCAGTGAATGTAGGTAAATCACGAAGCTGATCTGCATTTCCTGTGGTGCAGTGAAAATTCTCAGCAACAAAAGAGTGATCAAAAAAACATCCTACATCTGTAGCTTTGAATTCTCAATGGGTGAATTCCTAATGGCATTCATGACTTGTCTTCTGCTCAGTGACAAACATGACAAGGTGTGATGAGACACAGGAAACTCTAATAGCCGCTTGGTTTTGGAGCATGAATAGAGACGGGAAGGTATTCATCCGCAGATGCTGAACGCCATGTATTATCTTGTCAAAAATGAAGCAGTGATTTTGATGTTTGTCTGTCTGTGTGTGTGTGTGTTCATGTGTGTGTGCGTGTGAGCTTTCTCTCTCTCTCTCTCTCTCTCTAGTTGTGTGTGTGATTTGAGTGCAGCTTCTCCGTGAGGTGAGTGGGCAGAAAAGAGAAGACAAGAGGTCAAAGAAACTAGGCCATCCACTGGGGAGCCATGGCAACAGCACACAGCCAAGCAGCTGTCAGGTATTGACCTCCACAGCACACAGCCAATCAGCAGCTGTCAGGTATTGACCTCCACAGAGGGAGAGAAGAAGACCCGGAGCAACCCAAAGCAAAAAAACATTTATCATTTATTACCGTCTAACACCTCTCCACAAAACACAGGAGAACTGCCTGGGACGGATATACTACTCTGCACATAGGTCTACATATGCAGTACACTGTGCACCAGCATAGCAATCCCAGTTTTGAATAGGATTGTGATTATTGTGTTTACATTTCTTTGTTGTTGTGATTTTCAATATGGTTGCAGTAAGATCTGCATTGGTTCAGTATTAATACGTGACGTTTTCTATGGGCTGTAAATTTGATTGAATCTGAATGGATTGAATACGATTTGAAAGTAAATGTGCTGTTTCCGATATGCTTTCATTGATGTATCGCCGTTGATAGTCAGGGCGTGTGTGATTGCAATGCATTCCTAGTCGGTGTCTGTGAACGATCCATTGGAATATGGTCTGATAGTCTAGTCTAGCTGGTTGCTATGTGTCTTCAACAACTTGATCCTCTGATTTCACCTGATTGTCCTAGCTTGTGTCCCAAATGGCACCCTAATCTTCATTGGCCCTGGTCAAATGTAGTGTACTATAAAGTGAATAGGGCCCTGGTCAAATGTAGTGCACTATAAAGTGAATAGGGCCCTGGTCAAATGTAGTACACTATAAAGTGAATAGGGCCCTGGTCAAATGTAGTGCACTATATAGTGAATAGGATACCATTTGGGACACAATGCTTAGACATGTGAGAGGTGACCGTATTGCATCTGTATATTAATGTGTGTACCTTCCTCTCTTAATCCTATTTGGTACCCAGGTGGCCGTCTGTCAGGAGAGATGTGTCCGCTCGTAGTGAATGGTCCAATATTGACAGGACACCTCCTGCATCAATGAGCAGTGTTGCTGTGCAGAGAACAGAGAAAGCCCTCCCTCTGAGACGCAGCTGGAATCATTCTGGGGAAAAGTGTGTTTTATCCTATGGTAATTAATGTTAATGTATATCAAGATAATCCAAAAGGTATTCTTTAGACTAGTTCCTATCTGTTCAGTATGGAGATAACATTAACAAAAACCTAATGAGAAGTAGGATAGATACTTTTTTTATATAACATAGAGAGGGAGGGAGGGTAGCTTGTAAGATCTGTGCCCAGATTTTCAAAAGTTAGCTATCTGGATTTTGCCTATCGGATGGGATTAAAAGCGTAGAAATAGAATGAAGAGAACGTCCCCATTCAAGTCAATGATATGTCCGTTCTGTTCATTCTATTTTTATGTATTTAATCCTATCCGATAGTGCTTTTTTAAAAACTGGGCCCTGACAGTAGCTGGTGAGAATTTTGATCTTGTAACTCTATAGTGTAATTAGTCGTGCATCATCTGATGAACTGCTAAATGTTTCTTTGCTAAAGAGATGGGAAAGGTTGGTGCTGGAACCATTTCCAACTGCCGTCTTCATCAGCGAGAGGCGGAATGATATGCTGCTCACCATAGTTCCTACCTCCAGGAGGCTGACGATCACATTCTCGCTGGGTAACCTGCTTTCACCCCAATCACTTGGGGGGGGGGAAGCAGGAGGCATCAACCCTGTCACCTGATCCCTGATCAGTAGATAGACCGAGGTGAAAAGGTGACGGGGAAGGATGAACTTCTTTCATCTCTGGGTTGTTGTTCATAATATTGGAGCTTCCCTCATCTTTTTCAAGGGGCTTTGCCATTTCAAAGGCATGTGTGAAAATGATTTACCAGAAAAGAAGTGTCTGCATTCGCAGTTCTCAGATTCTCAGATTCTGAAAGCCTCTCTCTCTCTTACTCTCTCGCTCTTTGTTTTTCACCCTTTCATGAATACATTTATATATTTCTGTGAAGAGTGTGAGAATGATTGAGCCTTAGTTCCCCGCTGCTCTTTCAAGGTGCATCACCAGTCAGCCAGCAGGCCGTACGTCATTACCACTGACATTAACAGATGCCACCGCAGAGTCTCAGAACACACTAACACTGTGAGGTTCAAAGAGCCTTATCTGGATAAACAGAACAGAGGGAGAGGGATAGAGAGTGCATGTGTGTGTTCGCGTGCACGCATAAGAGAGACTCACCGACTAACAGTGTGAGATAAAGAAATGGTTGATGGTAAATTGAGTCTCTCCACGCGTGACGATCATATACTCCCTTCTTACCTATGTCTCCAATCTCTACCATGCAGAAGTCAGCCATTCAGATAAAACCACTGGTGAATATCGATTACGGTTCCATACCAGTAAAACTCTCCACTCACACCTCCATACCAGTAAACCTCTCCACTAACACCTCCACACCAGTAAACCTCTCCACTCACACCTCCATACCAGTAAACCTCTCCACTAACACCTCCACACCAGTAAACCTCTCCACTAACACCTCCACACCAGTAAACCTCTCCACTAACACACCAGTAAACCTCTCCACTAACACCTCCACACCAGTAAACCTCTCCACTAACACCTCCACACCAGTAAACCTCTCCACTAACACCTCCACACCAGTAAACCTCTCCACTAACACCTCCACACCAGTAAACCTCTCCACTAACACCTCCACACCAGTAAACCTCTCCACTAACACCTCCACACCAGTAAACCTCTCCACTAACACCTCCACACCAGTAAACCTCTCCACTAACACACCAGTAAACCTCTCCACTAACACCTCCACACCAGTAAACCTCTCCACTAACACCTCCACGCCAGTAAACCTCTCCACTAACACCTCCACACCAGTAAACCTCTCCACAAACACCTCCACACCAGTAAACCTCTCCACTAACACCTCCACACCAGTACACCTCTCCACTAACACCTCCACACCAGTAAACCTCTCCACTAACACCTCCACACCAGTAAACCTCTCCACTAACACACCAGTAAACCTCTCCACTAACACCTCCACACCAGTAAACCTCTCCACTAACACCTCCACGCCAGTAAACCTCTCCACTAACACACCAGTAAACCTCTCCACTAACACCTCCACACCAGTAAACCTCTCCACGAACACCTCCACACCAGTAAACCTCTCCACTAACATCTCCACGCCAGTAAACCTCTCCACTAACACCTCCACACCAGTAAACCTCTCCACTAACACCTCCACACCAGTAAACCTCTCCACTAACTCTCCACGCCAGTAAACCTCTCCACTAACACCTCCACACCAGTAAACCTCTCCACTAACACCTCCACGCCAGTAAACCTCTCCACTAACACCTCCACACCAGTAAACCTCTCCACGAACACCTCCACACCAGTAAACCTCTCCACTAACACCTCCACGCCAGTAAACCTCTCCACTAACACCTCCACACCAGTAAACCTCTCCACGAACACCTCTGATGTCCAGTCAAGGCAAATACTTAGACACGATAGTTGTTAGTGAACTAAACAGTGGAAGTGACCACTTCCTCTCAACAGTCATTGTACAGTTACGGTGGACAGACACGTTTATCTTGTTATCCCTCAAAACAAGTTCAGAAAGGAAACGCCACGTGTACATTCAACCATTTTCTAGAACAGATTACAATGCATAGGCTTGGCGTTAGGCTCTGCTCCTTCAGCTCACTGCCAGAGCCAAGCTTCATATAAAGATGATACAATATCTACAGGCAATGAGCACAATATTCTATACCAAATCCCCTGGAGGAAGAAATGCAGAACACAGACAGGTGGAGGCTGGCGGCGGCGGTGGGATATCAGAAAACAGCAAGCATAGCGACTAACAGCTGTTTACAGCAGCAGCGCAATGGCAGCAAGATACATCCGCCATTGAGGAAGCGTGTGTAGAACTGGTCAACTTAAATAGAGCACATGTGAGTAGTATGAACCCCGTTGGTGTGATACCCGCTGATGCGATCAGCTGATGGCACCATAGTGGCGTGCTTCCTCTCAACTGGCTTCACTTCATTCATACTCACTTTTAGACTAGTACGTATAGTCACATGGAAATCATTCTATCAATTAACCCAAGAAATTAAATTGCCTGAAACGCAAACAATCCGCCACTCCTTAGACACATTCAGGAACAATGTACTTTACTTCCTCAGTGATTCTGGTCTGGTGTGTACATTTCCTGGTAGCTAAACGGATAGTGGTCAAGTAGTGCACTATATAGGGAATAGGGTGCCATTTGGGATGTAGTCAGTGTACATTCTACGTAACAGCCTCATCTTCCGCTGTCTGCATAATGAGGTGACTAGCTGCGAGGTAGACGGTTATTGGGACTGTTTTGATTTTCAAAATGACAAAATCCCCTTTTCAATTTGTCGTCCCCGAGCTTGAATACGCTGTCTCGCTCCCCCGGCATGGGCCTAAAATGACTTTTCTGCATCCCTGGCAAACAAGGGCTACATTCCAAATGGCCCCCTGTCCCCTACATAGTGCCCTATAGGCCCGGTCAAAATAAGTGGAGTATGCAGGGCATAGGATTCCATTTGGGACGTAGCCCTTGTTGTCCAGGGCTGGCAGACAGACAAACACATCATCAGGCTGGAATAATAGAAACGCGGTCGCTGATAAACTAGAACAATTATGGCATCCTCTATGGTGTAAATGGGCCTGTTCAGACTGACCTCTCAGAGAGGAGAGAGGAGGGGGGCTTGGAGAGAGGAGAGGAGGGGGGCTTGGAGAGAGGAGAGGAGGGGGGCTTGGAGAGAGGAGAGGAGGGGGGCTTGGAGAGAGGAGAGGAGGGGGGCTTGGAGAGAGGAGAGGAGGGGAGCTTGGAGAGAGGAGAGGAGGGGAGCTTGGAGAGAGGAGAGGAGGTAGGTATTGTATAAGGCTGCAGGGCAGGCTAGTGCCCTCCACCCCTCCACTTTGCATCTGCATGAAGAGCGGCTCCACTGTGCCTGGGCTAATTTCAAGTAATTAGACTCATTCTGCAGGGGTTAATCAAGGATGACTTACGCCGATTACAACCAGAGAGGATGAATCAGATGCAGCTGGCAGCCTGGAGCCTCGACACTGACACTGCCGGCACTGGCAGACGTATCCTTCCATCCTGTGCCCTCAGGAGGAGGGATTCACTGTCGGGAGAGGGACGACAATATAGTTATTACATTTAATAATATAGAAATAAAGATCTCTTGGAGTTCAATCTCAACTGTGGTTAGGACACATACATTTCCTAGCATTAATTGGCGCTAAGTGATTGTAAAAGCAAAACTGTAACATGTACGCTAAGAATCGGGAAACAAATACAGTGAATTTAATAAATAACGGAACATGGAACGAAACACAAGTAGCGTACAGACATGAAACAGAGTCAATAATGCCTGGGGAATGAACCAAAGGGAGCGACAGATATAGGGGAGGTAATCAGGAAGGTGATGAGTCCAGGGGAGTCTCATGAGACGCAGGTTCGCGTAACGATGGTGGCAGGTGTGCGTAATAATGAATAAACTGGCGACGTGGAGCGCCGGAGAGGGAGTAGAAGTGACAGTACCCCCTCCCTGATGCGCGACTCCAGCTGCAGGAAGTTGACCAGAGGGGCGCTCCCGAGGACCAGGAGCGGGCCGGTCGCTTCTGCCGAGGTGCGGGGACCTGTAGAGCCGGCTGGGGCGCGGGAACCTGTGGAGCCGGCTGGGGCGTGGGAACCTGTGGAGCCGGCTGGGGCGTGGGAACCCTCAGGTGCCGGCTGGGGAGCGGGAGCCTGACGAGCTGGCTGGGGCGCGGGAGCCTGACGAGCCTGATGAGTCAGGTGAGGCGCGGGAGCTTGACGAGCCAACCGAGGCTTGGGAACCTGTCGAGACAGCCGAGGCATGGAAGCCTGACGAGCCAGCTGAGGCATCCCGGTTGCTTCGGTAGCGGAACTTGGATCCAAGGTCACCAGTACATCCCTGTTGCTTCCCTTTGGTGAGACGTTGTTCTGTAACGTGTACGCTAAGAATCGGGAAGCAAGTACAGGGAACAAAACAAGAAACACGAGTAGCATACAGACATGAAACACAGAAACAGAGTCAATAACACCTGGGGAAAGAACCAAATGGAGTGACAGATATAGGGGAGGTAATCAGGAGGGTGATGGAGTCCAGGGGAGTCTCATGAGGCGCAGGTGCGCGTAACGATGGTGGCAGGTGTGCGTAATAATGAATAAACTGGCGACGTTGTGCGCCAGTGAGGGGGACGGGAGAAGACGTGACAAAAACATGTCATTGCAAAGGTAAATCCTCCTACTGACTGACCTGATCAAATGATTTGATGTTTTCTGCCCTGTCCTGTCGGTTGTGAGGATGAAGCAGTGAGGCTAGCTCCTGCTGAAAGACAACACTGGTCTCCATATTGGGTAGTGAGGCTAGCTCCTGCTGAAAGACAACACTGGTCTCCATATTGGGTAGTGAGGCTAGCTCCTGCTGAAAGACAACACTGGTCTCCATATTGGGTAGTGAGGCTAGCTCCTGCTGAAAGACAACACTGGTCTCCATATTGGGCAGTGAGGCTAGCTCCTGCTGAAAGACAACACTGGTCTCCATATTGGGTAGTGAGGCTAGCTCCTGCTGAAAGACAACACTGGTCTCCATATTGGGTAGTGAGGCTAGCTCCTGCTGAAAGACAACACTGGTCTCCATATTGGGTAGTGAGGCTAGCTTCTGCTGAAAGAGAACACTGGTCTCCATATTGGGTAGTGAGGCTATCTCCTGCTGAAAGACAACACTGGTCTCCATATTGGGCAGTGAGGCTAGCTCCTGCTGAAAGACAACACTGGTCTCCATATTGGGCAGTGAGGCTAGCTCCTGCTGAAAGACAACACTGGTCTCCATATTGGGTAGTGAGGCTAGCTCCTGCTGAAAGACAACACTGGTCTCCATATTGGGTAGTATAACCTGCCCTCATTCTTCTCCTTTCCTTTAAAGAGGCCAGTGCTGTCCATTCAGGAGGAACCCTTCACTGTACTGTACCTGAGTAAAGGCCTCTGGGACTAGATCATTGTGGCTGGGGCCCACACAACATATAGAGAGTAATGGGTCTGCTCAGGATGCTAATGGTGAGTGTGTGTGTGTGCCATGTAATCTGCATGTTTGGTTTTTGGATGTTCCATTACAAGTGGAATGATATGGGCTATGTGGTTTCTTCAATAGATCTCTTGGAACAGTCTGATTGTCCACAGACCAACAGACCAACTAACAGCTGTTTGCTTTCAACTATTCATTTACTACGACCAACCATCAAGGAAACGGCATTTGCAAACGACGCATAGCTACTCTATACTGCTCTACTAGTTCCACCTTCAGTCAGTGATCCAGATGGGGATTTCTGTCACAGTAGGGACACTACAAAAATGTCCTCTCATATCTTATGTGACTGCTGTTTGAATGCCTCTGAATGGGATTGTCTGTCTGTCTATGGTTCTCCATGGTACCGTTAGCAGGAAGCTGCAGAAAGGCTATTAGGGAGGTAATTCTGCACATAGCTAGCTGGGAGAGAGAGAAAGGGAATGAGAGATAGAGAGGGAGAGATAGAAGGGAATGAGAGATAGAGAGAGGGGTGGAGAGGGAGATGGAGAGAGAGAGAGAGAGAGAGAGATGGAGGGAGAGAGAGAGAGAGAGAGAGAGGGAGAGAGATGGATTAGCTGGCTTCCATGAGCTGGAGACTCCCACCACATACTCTTCTCCTCACACACAGACACACACACACACACACACACACACACACACACACACACACAC
>NC_092095.1:66260726-66267601 GCF_045679555.1 Salvelinus alpinus | reverse complement strand
AAAGTGAATAGGGCCCTGGTCAAATGTAGTGCACTATAAAGTGAATAGGGCCCTGGTCAAATGTAGTACACTATAAAGTGAATAGGGCCCTGGTCAAATGTAGTGCACTATATAGTGAATAGGATACCATTTGGGACACAATGCTTAGACATGTGAGAGGTGACCGTATTGCATCTGTATATTAATGTGTGTACCTTCCTCTCTTAATCCTATTTGGTACCCAGGTGGCCGTCTGTCAGGAGAGATGTGTCCGCTCGTAGTGAATGGTCCAATATTGACAGGACACCTCCTGCATCAATGAGCAGTGTTGCTGTGCAGAGAACAGAGAAAGCCCTCCCTCTGAGACGCAGCTGGAATCATTCTGGGGAAAAGTGTGTTTTATCCTATGGTAATTAATGTTAATGTATATCAAGATAATCCAAAAGGTATTCTTTAGACTAGTTCCTATCTGTTCAGTATGGAGATAACATTAACAAAAACCTAATGAGAAGTAGGATAGATACTTTTTTTATATAACATAGAGAGGGAGGGAGGGTAGCTTGTAAGATCTGTGCCCAGATTTTCAAAAGTTAGCTATCTGGATTTTGCCTATCGGATGGGATTAAAAGCGTAGAAATAGAATGAAGAGAACGTCCCCATTCAAGTCAATGATATGTCCGTTCTGTTCATTCTATTTTTATGTATTTAATCCTATCCGATAGTGCTTTTTTAAAAACTGGGCCCTGACAGTAGCTGGTGAGAATTTTGATCTTGTAACTCTATAGTGTAATTAGTCGTGCATCATCTGATGAACTGCTAAATGTTTCTTTGCTAAAGAGATGGGAAAGGTTGGTGCTGGAACCATTTCCAACTGCCGTCTTCATCAGCGAGAGGCGGAATGATATGCTGCTCACCATAGTTCCTACCTCCAGGAGGCTGACGATCACATTCTCGCTGGGTAACCTGCTTTCACCCCAATCACTTGGGGGGGGGGAAGCAGGAGGCATCAACCCTGTCACCTGATCCCTGATCAGTAGATAGACCGAGGTGAAAAGGTGACGGGGAAGGATGAACTTCTTTCATCTCTGGGTTGTTGTTCATAATATTGGAGCTTCCCTCATCTTTTTCAAGGGGCTTTGCCATTTCAAAGGCATGTGTGAAAATGATTTACCAGAAAAGAAGTGTCTGCATTCGCAGTTCTCAGATTCTCAGATTCTGAAAGCCTCTCTCTCTCTTACTCTCTCGCTCTTTGTTTTTCACCCTTTCATGAATACATTTATATATTTCTGTGAAGAGTGTGAGAATGATTGAGCCTTAGTTCCCCGCTGCTCTTTCAAGGTGCATCACCAGTCAGCCAGCAGGCCGTACGTCATTACCACTGACATTAACAGATGCCACCGCAGAGTCTCAGAACACACTAACACTGTGAGGTTCAAAGAGCCTTATCTGGATAAACAGAACAGAGGGAGAGGGATAGAGAGTGCATGTGTGTGTTCGCGTGCACGCATAAGAGAGACTCACCGACTAACAGTGTGAGATAAAGAAATGGTTGATGGTAAATTGAGTCTCTCCACGCGTGACGATCATATACTCCCTTCTTACCTATGTCTCCAATCTCTACCATGCAGAAGTCAGCCATTCAGATAAAACCACTGGTGAATATCGATTACGGTTCCATACCAGTAAAACTCTCCACTCACACCTCCATACCAGTAAACCTCTCCACTAACACCTCCACACCAGTAAACCTCTCCACTCACACCTCCATACCAGTAAACCTCTCCACTAACACCTCCACACCAGTAAACCTCTCCACTAACACCTCCACACCAGTAAACCTCTCCACTAACACACCAGTAAACCTCTCCACTAACACCTCCACACCAGTAAACCTCTCCACTAACACCTCCACACCAGTAAACCTCTCCACTAACACCTCCACACCAGTAAACCTCTCCACTAACACCTCCACACCAGTAAACCTCTCCACTAACACCTCCACACCAGTAAACCTCTCCACTAACACCTCCACACCAGTAAACCTCTCCACTAACACCTCCACACCAGTAAACCTCTCCACTAACACACCAGTAAACCTCTCCACTAACACCTCCACACCAGTAAACCTCTCCACTAACACCTCCACGCCAGTAAACCTCTCCACTAACACCTCCACACCAGTAAACCTCTCCACAAACACCTCCACACCAGTAAACCTCTCCACTAACACCTCCACACCAGTACACCTCTCCACTAACACCTCCACACCAGTAAACCTCTCCACTAACACCTCCACACCAGTAAACCTCTCCACTAACACACCAGTAAACCTCTCCACTAACACCTCCACACCAGTAAACCTCTCCACTAACACCTCCACGCCAGTAAACCTCTCCACTAACACACCAGTAAACCTCTCCACTAACACCTCCACACCAGTAAACCTCTCCACGAACACCTCCACACCAGTAAACCTCTCCACTAACATCTCCACGCCAGTAAACCTCTCCACTAACACCTCCACACCAGTAAACCTCTCCACTAACACCTCCACACCAGTAAACCTCTCCACTAACTCTCCACGCCAGTAAACCTCTCCACTAACACCTCCACACCAGTAAACCTCTCCACTAACACCTCCACGCCAGTAAACCTCTCCACTAACACCTCCACACCAGTAAACCTCTCCACGAACACCTCCACACCAGTAAACCTCTCCACTAACACCTCCACGCCAGTAAACCTCTCCACTAACACCTCCACACCAGTAAACCTCTCCACGAACACCTCTGATGTCCAGTCAAGGCAAATACTTAGACACGATAGTTGTTAGTGAACTAAACAGTGGAAGTGACCACTTCCTCTCAACAGTCATTGTACAGTTACGGTGGACAGACACGTTTATCTTGTTATCCCTCAAAACAAGTTCAGAAAGGAAACGCCACGTGTACATTCAACCATTTTCTAGAACAGATTACAATGCATAGGCTTGGCGTTAGGCTCTGCTCCTTCAGCTCACTGCCAGAGCCAAGCTTCATATAAAGATGATACAATATCTACAGGCAATGAGCACAATATTCTATACCAAATCCCCTGGAGGAAGAAATGCAGAACACAGACAGGTGGAGGCTGGCGGCGGCGGTGGGATATCAGAAAACAGCAAGCATAGCGACTAACAGCTGTTTACAGCAGCAGCGCAATGGCAGCAAGATACATCCGCCATTGAGGAAGCGTGTGTAGAACTGGTCAACTTAAATAGAGCACATGTGAGTAGTATGAACCCCGTTGGTGTGATACCCGCTGATGCGATCAGCTGATGGCACCATAGTGGCGTGCTTCCTCTCAACTGGCTTCACTTCATTCATACTCACTTTTAGACTAGTACGTATAGTCACATGGAAATCATTCTATCAATTAACCCAAGAAATTAAATTGCCTGAAACGCAAACAATCCGCCACTCCTTAGACACATTCAGGAACAATGTACTTTACTTCCTCAGTGATTCTGGTCTGGTGTGTACATTTCCTGGTAGCTAAACGGATAGTGGTCAAGTAGTGCACTATATAGGGAATAGGGTGCCATTTGGGATGTAGTCAGTGTACATTCTACGTAACAGCCTCATCTTCCGCTGTCTGCATAATGAGGTGACTAGCTGCGAGGTAGACGGTTATTGGGACTGTTTTGATTTTCAAAATGACAAAATCCCCTTTTCAATTTGTCGTCCCCGAGCTTGAATACGCTGTCTCGCTCCCCCGGCATGGGCCTAAAATGACTTTTCTGCATCCCTGGCAAACAAGGGCTACATTCCAAATGGCCCCCTGTCCCCTACATAGTGCCCTATAGGCCCGGTCAAAATAAGTGGAGTATGCAGGGCATAGGATTCCATTTGGGACGTAGCCCTTGTTGTCCAGGGCTGGCAGACAGACAAACACATCATCAGGCTGGAATAATAGAAACGCGGTCGCTGATAAACTAGAACAATTATGGCATCCTCTATGGTGTAAATGGGCCTGTTCAGACTGACCTCTCAGAGAGGAGAGAGGAGGGGGGCTTGGAGAGAGGAGAGGAGGGGGGCTTGGAGAGAGGAGAGGAGGGGGGCTTGGAGAGAGGAGAGGAGGGGGGCTTGGAGAGAGGAGAGGAGGGGGGCTTGGAGAGAGGAGAGGAGGGGAGCTTGGAGAGAGGAGAGGAGGGGAGCTTGGAGAGAGGAGAGGAGGTAGGTATTGTATAAGGCTGCAGGGCAGGCTAGTGCCCTCCACCCCTCCACTTTGCATCTGCATGAAGAGCGGCTCCACTGTGCCTGGGCTAATTTCAAGTAATTAGACTCATTCTGCAGGGGTTAATCAAGGATGACTTACGCCGATTACAACCAGAGAGGATGAATCAGATGCAGCTGGCAGCCTGGAGCCTCGACACTGACACTGCCGGCACTGGCAGACGTATCCTTCCATCCTGTGCCCTCAGGAGGAGGGATTCACTGTCGGGAGAGGGACGACAATATAGTTATTACATTTAATAATATAGAAATAAAGATCTCTTGGAGTTCAATCTCAACTGTGGTTAGGACACATACATTTCCTAGCATTAATTGGCGCTAAGTGATTGTAAAAGCAAAACTGTAACATGTACGCTAAGAATCGGGAAACAAATACAGTGAATTTAATAAATAACGGAACATGGAACGAAACACAAGTAGCGTACAGACATGAAACAGAGTCAATAATGCCTGGGGAATGAACCAAAGGGAGCGACAGATATAGGGGAGGTAATCAGGAAGGTGATGAGTCCAGGGGAGTCTCATGAGACGCAGGTTCGCGTAACGATGGTGGCAGGTGTGCGTAATAATGAATAAACTGGCGACGTGGAGCGCCGGAGAGGGAGTAGAAGTGACAGTACCCCCTCCCTGATGCGCGACTCCAGCTGCAGGAAGTTGACCAGAGGGGCGCTCCCGAGGACCAGGAGCGGGCCGGTCGCTTCTGCCGAGGTGCGGGGACCTGTAGAGCCGGCTGGGGCGCGGGAACCTGTGGAGCCGGCTGGGGCGTGGGAACCTGTGGAGCCGGCTGGGGCGTGGGAACCCTCAGGTGCCGGCTGGGGAGCGGGAGCCTGACGAGCTGGCTGGGGCGCGGGAGCCTGACGAGCCTGATGAGTCAGGTGAGGCGCGGGAGCTTGACGAGCCAACCGAGGCTTGGGAACCTGTCGAGACAGCCGAGGCATGGAAGCCTGACGAGCCAGCTGAGGCATCCCGGTTGCTTCGGTAGCGGAACTTGGATCCAAGGTCACCAGTACATCCCTGTTGCTTCCCTTTGGTGAGACGTTGTTCTGTAACGTGTACGCTAAGAATCGGGAAGCAAGTACAGGGAACAAAACAAGAAACACGAGTAGCATACAGACATGAAACACAGAAACAGAGTCAATAACACCTGGGGAAAGAACCAAATGGAGTGACAGATATAGGGGAGGTAATCAGGAGGGTGATGGAGTCCAGGGGAGTCTCATGAGGCGCAGGTGCGCGTAACGATGGTGGCAGGTGTGCGTAATAATGAATAAACTGGCGACGTTGTGCGCCAGTGAGGGGGACGGGAGAAGACGTGACAAAAACATGTCATTGCAAAGGTAAATCCTCCTACTGACTGACCTGATCAAATGATTTGATGTTTTCTGCCCTGTCCTGTCGGTTGTGAGGATGAAGCAGTGAGGCTAGCTCCTGCTGAAAGACAACACTGGTCTCCATATTGGGTAGTGAGGCTAGCTCCTGCTGAAAGACAACACTGGTCTCCATATTGGGTAGTGAGGCTAGCTCCTGCTGAAAGACAACACTGGTCTCCATATTGGGTAGTGAGGCTAGCTCCTGCTGAAAGACAACACTGGTCTCCATATTGGGCAGTGAGGCTAGCTCCTGCTGAAAGACAACACTGGTCTCCATATTGGGTAGTGAGGCTAGCTCCTGCTGAAAGACAACACTGGTCTCCATATTGGGTAGTGAGGCTAGCTCCTGCTGAAAGACAACACTGGTCTCCATATTGGGTAGTGAGGCTAGCTTCTGCTGAAAGAGAACACTGGTCTCCATATTGGGTAGTGAGGCTATCTCCTGCTGAAAGACAACACTGGTCTCCATATTGGGCAGTGAGGCTAGCTCCTGCTGAAAGACAACACTGGTCTCCATATTGGGCAGTGAGGCTAGCTCCTGCTGAAAGACAACACTGGTCTCCATATTGGGTAGTGAGGCTAGCTCCTGCTGAAAGACAACACTGGTCTCCATATTGGGTAGTATAACCTGCCCTCATTCTTCTCCTTTCCTTTAAAGAGGCCAGTGCTGTCCATTCAGGAGGAACCCTTCACTGTACTGTACCTGAGTAAAGGCCTCTGGGACTAGATCATTGTGGCTGGGGCCCACACAACATATAGAGAGTAATGGGTCTGCTCAGGATGCTAATGGTGAGTGTGTGTGTGTGCCATGTAATCTGCATGTTTGGTTTTTGGATGTTCCATTACAAGTGGAATGATATGGGCTATGTGGTTTCTTCAATAGATCTCTTGGAACAGTCTGATTGTCCACAGACCAACAGACCAACTAACAGCTGTTTGCTTTCAACTATTCATTTACTACGACCAACCATCAAGGAAACGGCATTTGCAAACGACGCATAGCTACTCTATACTGCTCTACTAGTTCCACCTTCAGTCAGTGATCCAGATGGGGATTTCTGTCACAGTAGGGACACTACAAAAATGTCCTCTCATATCTTATGTGACTGCTGTTTGAATGCCTCTGAATGGGATTGTCTGTCTGTCTATGGTTCTCCATGGTACCGTTAGCAGGAAGCTGCAGAAAGGCTATTAGGGAGGTAATTCTGCACATAGCTAGCTGGGAGAGAGAGAAAGGGAATGAGAGATAGAG
>NC_092095.1:66250726-66258226 GCF_045679555.1 Salvelinus alpinus | reverse complement strand
TACTCTGAACTGATCTGGAGTACTTCTGCTGTCTATAGGACACTACTCTGAACTGATCTGGAGTACTTCTGCTGTCTATAGGACACTACTCTGAACTGATCTGGAGTACTTCTGCTGTCTATAGGACACTACTCTGAACTGATCTGGAGTACTTCTGCTGTCTATAGGACACTACTCTGAACTGATCTGGAGTACTTCTGCTGTCTATAGGACACTACTCTGAACTGATCTGGAGTACTTCTGCTGTCTATAGGACACTACTCTGAACTGATCTGGAGTACTTCTGCTGTCTATAGGACACTACTCTGAACTGATCTGGAGTACTTCTGCTGTCTATAGGACACTACTCTGAACTGATCCGGAGTACTTCTGCTGTCTATAGGACACTACTCTGAACTGATCTGGAGTACTTCTGCTGTCTATGTGTGTGTCTGTGTCACGGAGGCGCTCCGCACTGCTAAAGCTAACTCTCTCTCCTCTGCTCTCATCCTTCTAGACCTATCGGCTGCCTTTGATACTGTGAACCATCAGATCCTCCTCTCCACCCTCTCCGAGCTGGGCATCTCCGGCGCGGCCCACGCTTGGATTGCGTCCTACCTGACAGGTCGCTCCTACCAGGTGGCGTGGCGAGAATCTGTCTCCGCACCACGTGCTCTCACCACTGGTGTCCCCCAGGGCTCTGTTCTAGGCCCTCTCCTATTCTCGCTATACACCAAGTCACTTGGCTCTGTCATATCCTCACATGGTCTCTCCTATCATTGCTATGCAGACGACACACAATTAATCTTCTCCTTTCCCCCCTCTGATAACCAGGTGGTGAATCGCATCTCTGCATGTCTGGCAGACATATCAGTGTGGATGACGGATCACCACCTCAAGCTGAACCTCGGCAAGACGGAGCTGCTCTTCCTCCCGGGGAAGGACTGCCTGTTCCATGATCTCGCCATCACGGTTGACAACTCCATTGTGTCCTCCTCCCAGAGTGCTAAGAACCTTGGCGTGATCCTGGACAACACCCTGTCGTTCTCAACTAACATCAAGGCGGTGACCCGTTCCTGTAGGTTCATGCTCTACAACATTCGCAGAGTACGACCCTGCCTCACGCAGGAAGCGGCGCAGGTCCTAATCCAGGCACTTGTCATCTCCCGTCTGGATTACTGCAACTCGCTGTTGGCTGGGCTCCCTGCCTGTGCCATTAAACCCCTACAACTCATCCAGAACGCCGCAGCCCGTCTGGTGTTCAACTTTCCCAAGTTCTCTCACGTCACCCCGCTCCTCCGCTCTCTCCACTGGCTTCCAGTTGAAGCTCGCATCCGCTACAAGACCATGGTGCTTGCCTACGGAGCTGTGAGGGGAACGGCACCTCCGTACCTTCAGGCTCTGATCAGGCCCTACACCCAAACAAGGGCACTGCGTTCATCCACCTCTGGCCTGCTCGCCTCCCTACCTCTGAGGAAGTACAGTTCCCGCTCAGCCCAGTCAAAACTGTTCGCTGCTCTGGCACCCCAATGGTGGAACAAACTCCCTCACGACGCCAGGTCAGCGGAGTCAATCACCACCTTCCGGAGACACCTGAAACCCCACCTCTTTAAGGAATACCTAGGATAGGATAAAGTAATCCTTCTAACCCCCCCCCCCTTAAAAGAGTTAGATGCACTATTGTAAAGTGGTTGTTCCACTGGATATCATAAGGTGAATGCACCAATTTGTAAGTCGCTCTGGATAAGAGCGTCTGCTAAATGACTTAAATGTAAATGTAATGTAAATGTCTATAGGACACTACTCTGAACTGATCTGGAGTACTTCTGCTGTCTATAGGACACTACTCTGAACTGATCTGGAATACTTCTGCTGTCTATAGGACACTACTCTGAACTGATCTGGAGTACTTCTGCTGTCTATAGGACACTACTCTGAACTGATCTGGAGTACTTCTGCTGTCTATAGGACACTACTCTGAACTGATCTGGAGTACTTCTGCTGTCTATAGGACACTACTCTGAACTGATCTGGAGTACTTCTGCTGTCTATAGGACACTACTCTGAACTGATCTGGAGTACTTCTGCTGTCTATAGGACACTACTCTGAACTGTTCTGGAGTACTTCTGCTGTCTATAGGACACTACTCTGAACTGATCTGGAGTACTTCTGCTGTCTATAGGACACTACTCTGAACTGATCTGGAGTACTTCTGCTGTCTATAGGACACTACTCTGAACTGATCTGGAGTACTTCTGCTGTCTATTGAACACTACTCTGAACTGAACTCTTCCTGATCTAAGAGACTATAGGTCACACTGCAGTGAGACATTCCACTAGGTCTGATACAGAGATATAGAAACAGCACTGATACTGATACAGAAACAGCACTGATATTGATACAGAGATATAGAAACAGCACTGATACAGAGATATAGAAACAGCACTGATACAGAGATATAGAAACAGCACCGATACTGATATAGAGATATAGAAACAGCACCGATACTGATATAGAGATATAGAAACAGCACTGATACTGATACAGAGATATAGAAACAGCACTGATACTGATACAGAGATATAGAAACAGCACTGATACTGATACAGAGATATAGAAACAGCACTGATACTGACACAGAGATATAGAAACAGCACTGATACAGAGATATAGAAACAGCACTGATACTGATACAGAGATATAGAAACAGCACTGATACTGATACAGAGATATAGAAACAGCACTGATACTGATACAAGATATAGAAACAGCACTGATACTGATACAGAGATATAGAAACAGCACTGATACAGAGATATAGAAACAGCACCGATACTGATACAGAGATATAGAAACAGCACTGATACTGACACAGAGATATAGAAACATAACTGATACAGAGATATAGAAACAGCACTGATACTGATACAGCGATATAGAAACAGCACTGATAATGATACAGAGATATAGAAACAGCACCGATACTGATACAGAGATATAAAAACAGCACCGATACTGATACAGAGATATAGAAACAGCACTGATAATGATACAGAGATATAGAAACAGCACTGATACTGATACAGAGATATAGAAACAGCAATGATACAGAGATATAGAAACAGCACCGATACTGATACAGAGATATAGAAACAGCACTGATACAGAGATATAGAAACAGCACTGCTACTGATACAGAGATATAGAAACAGCACTGATATAGAAACAGCACTGATACTGATACAGAGATATAGAAACAGCACCGATACTGATACAGAGATATAGAAACAGCACTGATAATGATACAGAGATATAGAAACAGCACTGATACTGATACAGAGATATAGAAACAGCCCTGATACAGAGATATAGAAACAGCACCGATACAGAGATATAGAAACAGCACTGATACTGATACAGAGATATAGAAACAGCACTGATACAGAGATATAGAAACAGCACTGATACAGCGATATAGAAACAGCACTGATAATGATACAGAGATATAGAAACAGCACTGATAATGATACAGAGATATAGAAACAGCACTGATATAGAAACAGCACCGATACTGATACAGAGATATAGAAACAGCACCGATACTGATACAGAGATATAGAAACAGCACTGATAATGATACAGAGATAAAGAAACAGCACTGATACTGATACAGAGATATAGAAACAGCACTGATACAGAGATATAGAAACAGCACCGATACTGATACAGAGATATAGAAACAGCACTGATACAGAGATATAGAAACAGCACTGATGCAGAGATATAGAAACAGCACTGATACTGATATAGAGATATAGAAACAGCACTGATACAGAGATATAGAAACAGCACCGATAATGATACAGAGATATAGAAACAGCACTGATACAGAGATATAGAAACAGCACTGCTACAGAGATATAGAAACAGCACTGATACTGATACTGATACAGAGATACAGAAACAGCACTGATATTGATACTGATATAGAAACAGCACTGATACTGATACTGATATAGAAACAGCACTGATACAGAGATATAGAAACAGCACTGATACTGATACAGAGATACAGAAACAGCACTGATTTTGATACTGATATAGAAACAGCACTGATACTGATACTGATATAGAAACAGCACTGATACTGATACAGCGATATAGCAACAGCACTGATAATGATACAGAGATATAGAAACAGCACTAATACAGAGATATAGAAACAGCACTGATATTGATACAGAGATACAGAAACAGCACTGATATTGATACAGAGATACAGAAACAGCACTGATACAGAGATATAGAAACAGCACTGGTACTGATACAGAGATATAGAAACAGCACTGATACAGAGATATAGAAACAGCACTGATACTGATACAGAGATATAGAAACAGCACTGATATAGAAACAGCACTGATACTGATACAGAGATATAGAAACAGCACTGATACTGATACAGATATATAGAAACAGCACTGATACTGATACAGAGATATAGAAACAGCACTGATACAGAGATATAGAAACAGCACTGATACTGATACAGAGATATAGAAACAACACTGATACTGATACAGAGATATAGAAACAGCACTGATACTGATACAGAGATATAGAAACAGCACTGATACAGAGATATAGAAACAGCACTGATACTGATACAGAGATATAGAAACAGCACTGATACAGAGATATAGAAACAGCACCGGTACTGATACAGAGATATAGAAACAGCACCGATACTGATACAGAGATATAGAAACAGCACTGATACAGAGATATAGAAACAGCACTGATAATGATACAGAGACATAGAAACAGCACTGATACTGATACAGAGATATAGAAACAGCACTGATACTGATACAGAGATATAGAAACAGCACTGATACTGATACAGAGATATAGAAACAGCACTGATACTGATACAGAGATATAGAAACAGCACTGATATAGAGATATAGAAACAGCACTGATACTGATACAGAGATATAGAAACAGCACTGATACTGATACAGATACATAGAAACAGCACCGATACTGATACAGAGATATAGAAACAGCACTGATACTGATACAGAGATATAGAAACAGCACTGATACTGATACAGAGATATAGAAACAGCACTGATACAGAGATATAGAAACAGCACTGATACTGATACAGAGATATAGAAGAGGCACACTCCTGAGGCACACTCCAACACTCAGACGTAATTTACGGTACCCTGAGGCACACTCCAACACTCAGACGTAATTTACGGTACCCTGAGGCACACTCCAACACTCAGACATAATTTACGGTACCCTGAGGCTCACTCCAACACTCAGACGTAATTTACGGTACCCTGAGGCACACTCCAACACTCAGACGTAATTTACGGTACCCTGAGGCACACTCCAACACTCAGACATAATTTACGGTACCCTGAGGCACACTCCAACACTCAGACATAATTTACGGTACCCTGAGGCACACTTGTCGTGGCTGAATCAGAATTAGTTAGGTAACATAGATAGATAAGATGTTATTTTCATCATATGCTTGTGAGATACTTGTCATTAGAATGGTTCAATTTGAACTATACTGTGGGCAGTTGCATTGGCCTTTCTCTCTAGGGAAAAGTAACTTGGGGCCCAGAGAGGGGAGAGGTCAGGCTTGTCTTCATATGTCAATGTATCTGTTAAACCATGTGATGCTATGAAGAATATCAGAAGGGGAGGAGGAGGCTTGGAAATGTGTCTGTAACCATTGTATGTCCCCTCTGAGGTTGCCCTTATCTTGACCTAGTATATGACCTAAGAGGCTCACTGTCTTTTCTGAGCTTGTCCAGGAGGGGGTGTATTTGAGATGGGGGTATCTAGAATTGACAATTGATATATGCCATTGGATGAGGTAATGTTTTGGTACCAAGCACGAGATTGAAATCTCGTTTTAGGAGACCAAACTGAACGATCATTTATAGCTAATGCTATCTAGCTATGGGATACTCCTCTTTCAAGTAAATGGTTATTTGTGAACTGTTACTAAGAACTGTGGTTCGTCATGTAAGTTAGGAGGGGGTGTATCTTGGCTATAAATGATACTAAGAATTGTTTTGTAGACACTCTCAGAGAATTCATTTATAGACACTGAATTGATCTGAGAGTCAAAAAGGGCTATGGTGAAGCTCATATATTATTAAAGATGGACTTTATAATATAACTCTGACTTGTGTGTGGTTGGCTATTATTATTGAGTAATACAGGAAATTACCACGACACACTCCAACACTCAGACGTAATTTACAACCAAAGCATGTGTGTTCAGTGTGTCCGTCAGATCAGAGGCAGAAAGGATGACTAGGGATGTTCTCTGGACAAGTGCTTAAATTGGACAATTTTCCTGTCCTGCTAAGCATTTAAAATATAATATAGGTACTTTTTGGTGTCAAAGAAAATGTATGGAGAAAATATTACATAATTTATTTGGGAATCGAGTGAAGTAAAAGTAAAAGTAGTCAAAAATATAAATAGTGAAGTGCAGATAAAGATACCCCATAAAAACAACTTCACTGCTTCAAGGTATTTTTACTTAGTTACTTTACACACATGTATCTCTGTGTGTGTGTGTGTGTGTGTGTGTGTGTGTGTGTGTGTGTGTGTGTGTGTGTGTGTCTCTCTCTCTGTGTGTGTCTGTGTGTGTATCTGTGTGCATCTGTGTTTGTCTCTGTGTGTCTCTGTGTGTCTGTGTGTGTCTGTTTCTCTGTATGTGTTTGTGTCTCTCTCTGTGTGTATATGTGTGTGTGTGTGTCTCTGTGTGTGTGTGTGTGTGTGTGTGTGTGTGTGTGTGTGTGTGTGTGTGTGTGTGTGTGTGTGTGTGTGTGTGTGTGTGTGTGTGTGTGTGTGTGTGTGTGTGTGTGTGTGTCTCACTGACCTAGCAGCTCTAATTGATGATATGGTGTCTTTCAGACACTCTCTGTCCCAGTTGGCATAGTTGCCCATGGGTGTGTATAATGTGCATGATATAATTTGAGTTCTGTCAACTCCATAACACATGAGTATGATTACTGCTTTGAGAGAGTGGAGTGGAGCATCACTGCAGAGCAAATAGATATTACAGTAAAATAATCACTTTCTTTGTTGATCCTCTTCCATTCCTACCTGTACACTGCCTTGATCCTCTTCCATTCCTACCTGTACACTGCCTTGATCCTCTTCCATTCCTAGCTGTACACTGCCTTGATCCTCTTCCATTCCTAGCTGTACACGGCCTTGATCCTCTTCCATTCCTACCTGTACACTGCCTTGATCCTCTTCCATTCCTAGCTGTACACTGCCTTGATCCTCTTCCATTCCTACCTGTACACTGCCTTGATCCTCTTCCATTCCTCCCTGTACACTGCCTTGATCCTCTTCCATTCATAGCTGTACACTGCCTTGATCCTCTTCCATTCCTACCTGTACACTGCCTTGATCCTCTTCCATTCCTAGCTGTACACTGCCTTGATCCTCTTCCATTCCTAGCTGTACA
>NC_092095.1:66193226-66248226 GCF_045679555.1 Salvelinus alpinus | reverse complement strand
ACAAGTTAAAATAAATAAGCATAAATATGTGTTGTATTTACAATGGTGTTTGTTCTTCACTGGTTGCCCTTTTCTTGTGGCAACAGGTCACAAATCTTGCTGCTGTGATGGCACACTGTGGAATTTCTCCCAGTAGATATGGGAGTTTATCAAAATTGGATTTGTTTTCAAATTCTTTGTGGATCTGTGTAATCTGAGGGAAATATGTCTCTCTAATATGGTCATACATTGGGCAGGAGGTTAGGAAGTGCAGCTCAGTTTCCACCTCATTTTGTGGGCAGTGTGCACATAGCCTGTCTTCTCTTGAGAGCCATGTCTGCCTACGGCGGCCTTTCTCAATAGCAAGGCTATGCTCACTGAGTCTGTACATAGTCAAAGCTTTCCTTAAGTTTGGGTCAGTCACAGTGGTCAGGTATTCTGCCACTGTGTACTCTCTGTTTAGGGCCAAATAGCATTCTAGTTTGCTCTGTTTTTTTGTTAATTCTTTCCAATGTGTCAAGTAATTATCTTTTTGTTTTCTCATGATTTGGTTGGGTCTAATTGTGCTGTTGTCCTGGGGCTCTGTGGGGTGTGTTTGTGTTTGTGAACAGAGCCCTAGGACCAGCTTGCTTAGGGGACTCTTCTCCAGGTTCATCTCTCTGTAGGTGATGGCTTTGTTATGGAAGGTTTGGGAATCGCTTCCTTTTAGGTGGTTGTAGAATTTAACGGCTCTTTTCTGGATTTTGATAATTAGTGGGTATCGGCCTAATTCTGCTCTGCATGCATTATTTGGTGTTCTACGTTGTACACGGAGGATATTTTTGCAGAATACTGCATGCAGAGTCTCAATTTGGTGTTTGTCCCATTTTGTGAAATCTTGGTTGGTGAGCGGACCCCAGACCTCACAACCATAAAGGGCAATGGGCTCTATGACTGATTCAAGTATTTTTAGCCAGATCCTAATTAGTATGTTGAAATTTATGTTCCTTTTGATGGCATAGAAGGCCCTTCTTGCCTTGTCTCTCAGATCGTTCACAGCTTTGTGGAAGTTACCTGTGGTGCTGATGTTTAGGCCGATATCTATCTATCTATCTATCTATCTATCTATCTATCTATCTATCTATCTATCTATCTATCTATCTATCTATCTATCTATCTATCTATCTGTCTGTCTGTCTGTCTGTCTGTCTGTCTGTCTGTCTGTCTGTCTGTCTGTCTGTCTGTCTGTCTGTCTGTCTGTCTGTCTGTCTGTCTGTCTGTCTGTCTGTCTGTCTGTCTGTCTGTCTGTCTGTCTGTCTGTCTGTCTGTCTGTCTGTCTGTCTGTCTGTCTGTCTGTCTGTCTGTCTGTCTGTCTGTCTGTCTGTCTGTCTGTCTGTCTGTCTGTCTGTCTGTCTGTCTGTCTGTCTGTCTGTCTGTCTGTCTGTCTGTCTGTCTGTCTGTCTGTCTGTCTGTCTGTCTGTCTGTCTGTCTGTCTGTCTGTCTGTCTGTCTGTCTGTCTGTCTGTCTGTCTGTCTGTCTGTCTGTCTGTCTGTCTGTCTGTCTGTCTGTCTGTCTGTCTGTCTGTCTGTCTGTCTGTCTGTCTGTCTGTCTGTCTGTCTGTCTGTCTGTCTGTCTGTCTCTATGTCCCACTGGTCTCATGTAAACAACACTAGATCACCTGTGGAGACGCAGGCTGGATAGACGGCAGTGTGTCGTCTATACAAACCAGAGCCAGTCTGTTCAATACACACACACACACGACCCTAGGGGTCTGTTTCACACCAAAACAACAGGGACTCTCGCTGGTCATGCAACAGTCCACACGGGATACAGGAGAGGTGTGTGTGTGTTGGGGAGGAGGGTGTGTGTTGGGGAGGAGGGTGTGTGTTGGGGAGGAGGGTGTGTGTGTATGTGAGCGATCTTGTGTGTGTGTGTGTGCTTGTGTGCTTATGTGTGTATGTGTGCATCCCTCTGTGTGTGTGTTGAAGCTATGCATCAAGGCTAATAAGCAAGCCGCATTACCCACCCAGCATGTAAGCCCATGCCTACGTGTCAGTGTTAGATATCATGATCTCTGTTAACAGCAGTCTATGGGTCTGTGTTAACTGCAGTATATGGGTCTGTGTTAACTGCAGTCTATGGGTCAGTGGTAACTGCAGTCTATGGGTCAGTGTTAACAGCAGTCTATGGGTCAGTGTTAACAGCAGTCTATGGGTCAGTGTTAACTGCAGTCTATGGGTCAGTGTTAACTGCAGTCTATGGGTCAGTGTTAACTGCAGTCTATGGGTCTGTGTTAACAGCAGTCTATGGGTCAGTGTTAACTGCAGTCTATGGGTCAGTGTTAACTGCAGTCTATGGGTCAGTGTTAACAGCAGTCTATGGGTCAGTGTTAACAGCAGTCTATGGGTCAGTGTTAACTGCAGTCTATGGGTCTGTGTTAACTGCAGTCTATGGGTCAGTGTTAACTGCAGTCTATGGGTCAGTGTTAACTGCAGTCTATGGGTCAGTGTTAACAGCAGTCTATGGGTCAGTGTTAACAGCAGTCTATGGGTCAGTGTTAACAGCAGTCTATGGGTCTGTGTTAACTGCAGTCTATGGGTCTGTATTAACAGCAGTCTATGGGTCTGTGTTAACAGCAGTCTATGGGTCTGTGTTAACTGCAGTCTATGGGTCAGTGTTAACTGCAGTCTATGGGTCTGTGTTAACAGCAGTCTATGGGTCAGTGTTAACTGCAGTCTATGGGTCAGTGTTAACTGCAGTCTATGGGTCAGTGTTAACTGCAGTCTATGGGTCTGTGTTAACTGCAGTCTATGGGTCAGTGTTAACTGCAGTCTATGGGTCTGTGTTAACTGCAGTCTATGGGTCAGTGTTAACTGCAGTCTATGGGTCTGTGTTAACTGCAGTCTATGGGTCAGTGTTAACTGCAGTCTATGGGTCAGTGTTAACATCAGTCTATGGGTCAGTGTTAACTGAAGTCTATGGATCTGTGTTAATTGCAGTCTATGGGTCAGTGTTAGACATCAGTGGTCAGTCTGTAATGTCATAAAGACAGTACTCAGTGGGAGACAGCTCACTGATAGTATTACTGCTGCTGCTGTGGGTCATAGATGAGCATTTGACATACACACACGCACGCACGCACGCACGCACGCACGCACGCACGCACGCACGCACGCACGCACGCACGCACGCAGGAAGCCAATCGTATAGCCCTGTGACCAGTGGGGTATCATGACAAACGGCTGTGAGCACTCCTCCATGTTTCTTCCTGTTTCTCTGCTAGGACGGGAAGATTGAGGATCACTAAGGCAACGTCCCAAATGGCATCCTATTCCCTTCATAGTGCACTACTTTGACCGGAGTCCTATGGGCCCTAGAAAGAGAATAGGGTGCCATTTGAAACACAGACACAGCCTTGCGTTAGGGAGAACAGAGGAGACAGGTATCAATAATTCAACTGCTGTTGCCGTAGTCGTGCAGAGACTCTTCATCAATGACTGTCTGATCATCCCTGGTGGTCCCTGGTTCAGAGACTCTACATCAATGACTGTCTGATCATCCCTGGTGGTCCCTGGTTCAGAGACTCTTCATCAATGACTGTCTGATCATCCCTGGTGGTCCCTGGTTCAGAGACTCTTCATCAATGACTGTCTGATCATCCCTGGTGGTCCCTGGTTCAGAGACTCTTCATCAATGACTGTCTGATCATCCCTGGTGGTGGGATGTACATGTACTACTGTCAGATATAGATCACTGGTTTCCAGTCTTGCAATGGTACAAGCAATAGCCTGGTCTCTAGGAGTGTTTGTGCTTTAGCTTTTAGTTCAGCCAGTGTTGTGGCGGCAGACAGACAGGCAGACAAACAGTGTAAGTAAGGATTGCCCAAACAGTGCATGCCGAGGCAGAATAAACACATAACATGTATGTGTCCATCACACAGAGGTTGAGGACCACAGAGAGACTCCAGCGAGGTCCAACAGGGGAACAGGGGATAAAGAGATGAGGTGTAAAACAGATAATATCTCTGTAGGGAAGTCAAGTAGAACACCCTGAACACAACTGACGCTCCTCCTCTCACTAAAAGATACAACTCACTCAGTGTGTCCTCTTTGCTAACGACCGAGAGTCCCTTCTCTCTACCTTAACAATACACTGACCCTCATGTTCTCTCTACCTTAACAATACACTGACCCTCATGTTCTCTCTACCTTAACAATACACTGACCCTCATGTTCCCTCTACCTTAACAATACACTGACCCTCATGTTCTCTCTACCTTAACAATACACTGACCCTCATGTTCTCTCTACCTTAACAATACACTGACCCTCATGTTCCCTCTACCTTAACAATACACTGACCCTCATGTTCCCTCTACCTTAACAATACACTGACCCTCATGTTCTCTCTACCTTAACAATACACTGACCCTCATGTTCTCTCTACCTTAACAATACACTGACCCTCGTGTTCTCTCTACCTTAACAATACACTGACCCTCATGTTCTCTCTACCTTAACAATACACTGACCCTCATGTTCCCTCTACCTTAACAATACACTGACCCTCATGTTCTCTCTACCTTAACAATACAATGACCCTCGTGTTCTCTCTACCTTAACAATACACTAACCCTCATGTTCTCTCTACCTTAACAATACACTGTCCCTCATGTTCTCTCTACCTTAACAATACACTGACCCTCATGTTCCCTCTACCTTAACAATACACTGACCCTCATGTTCTCTCTACCTTAACAATACACTGACCCTCATGCTCTCTCTACCTTAACAATACACTGACCCTCATGTTCTCTCTACCTTAACAATACACTGACCCTCATGCTCTCTCTACCTTAACAATACACTGACCCTCATGTTCTCTCTACCTTAACAATACACTGACCCTCATGCTCTCTCTACCTTAACAATACACTGACCCTCATGTTCTCTCTACCTTAACAATACACTGACCCTCATGTTCTCTCTACCTTAACAATACACTGACCCTCATGTTCCCTCTACCTTAACAATACACTGACCCTCATGTTCTCTCTACCTTAACAATACACTGACCCTCATGCTCTCTCTACCTTAACAATACACTGACCCTCATGTTCTCTCTACCTGAACAATACACTGACCCTCATGTTCTCTCTACCTTAACAATACACTGACCCTCGTGTTCTCTCTACCTGAACAATACACTGACCCTCATGTTCTCTCTACCTTAACAATACACTGACCCTCATGTTCTCTCTACCTTAACAATACACTGACCCTCATGTTCTCTCTACCTTAACAATACACTGACCCTCATGTTCTCTCTACCTGAACAATACACTGACCCTCATGTTCTCTCTACCTTAACAATACACTGACCCTCATGTTCTCTCTACCTTAACAATACACTGACCCTCATGCTCTCTCTACCTTAACAATACACTGACCCTCATATTCTCTCTACCTTAACAATACACTGACCCTCATGTTCTCTCTACCTTAACAATACACTGACCCTCATGTTCTCTCTACCTGAACAATACACTGACCCTCATGTTCCCTCTACCTTAACAATACACTGACCCTCATGTTCCCTCTACCTTAACAATGCACTGACCCTCATGTTCTCTCTACCTGAACAATACACTGACCCTCATGTTCTCTCTACCTGAACAATACACTGACCCTCATGTTCTCTCTACCTTAACAATACACTGACCCTCATGTTCTCTCCCTCTCTTTGCTTCACTACAGATGGTTTTAACACCAGGTCCTCTGGTCAGGGAGCAGCTGGGAGCAGACCTGTATTGATCTGGCCTGGACCTGACACCATTAGGGGCCCCAGCCTGGTTCTGGAGAGGAAGAGTACTGTCCAGGGGGGAACCATTACTCTGAATACATTAAAGGCGATGAGGATGAGGCTGGGGATGGGTATGAAGCTGGGGATGGGTATTTGGCTGGGGTTTGGGATGGGGCTTGGGCTGTGGATGGGGCTGGGGAGGGGCTGGGGAGGGGCTGGGGCTAGGGATTGGGCTGGGGATGTGACTGTGGATGGGGCTGTGGATGGGGCTGGGGAAGGGTATGAGGCTGGGATTTGGGATGGGGCTGGCGCTGTGGATGGGGCTGGGGCTAGGGATTGGGCTGGGGATGTGACTGTGGATGGGGCTGTGGATGGGGCTGGGGTTGATAGTATGGGCTTAGAGTTTGCACTAAGGATGGAACAAAGAGATAGCGAATCTCAAGTGTTTTAATCCTGTCATTAACATTTCAGACATTCATAAATAATTAGCATTATAAATGCATAGCTTTGTTCTACTCAGGCCTTCTCCCTCTCCCTCTAACCCTCTCTCCCTCTCTCCTTCTGTCCCTCTCTCCCTCTCCCTCTCCCTCTAACCCTATAACCTTCTCCCCCTCTCTCCATCTAACCCTCTAACCCTCTCTCCCTCTCTCCTTCTGTCCCTCTTTCCCTCTCCCTCTCCCTCTGTCCCTTACTCCCTCTCGCCCTCTGTCCCTTTCTCCCTCTCCCTCTAACCCTCTCTCCCTCTCTCCTTATGTCCCTCTTTCCCTCTCCCTCTCTCTCTGTCCCTCACCCCCTCTCTCCTTCTGTCCCTCTTTCCCTCTCCCTCTCCCTCTGTCCCTCACTCCCTCTCTCCTTCTGTCCCTCTTTCCTTATCCCTCTCCCTCTTTCCCTCACTCCCTCGCTCCCTCTCTCTCTTTCTCCCTCTCTCCCTCTGTCCCTCTGTCCCTCTGTCCCTCTGTCCCTCTGTCCATCTGTCCCTCTGTCCCTCTGTCCCTCTGTCCCTCTCTCCCTCTGTCCCTCTGTCCCTCTCTCCCTCTGTCCCTCTGTCCCTCTGTCCCTCTGTCCCTCTGTCCCTCTCTCCCTCTGTCCCTCTGTCCCTCTGTCCCCCTGTCCCTCTGTCCCTCTGTCCCTCTGTCCCTCTCCCCCTCTCTCCCTCTCTCCCTCTCTCCCTCTCTCCCTCTCTCTCTATGTACCCATGACCGAGGCTCACCCACCACATTAGTGTTTTAATACGCTGTATGTTTTAACAGTCATCCACAGATCAGCAGTCTTTATTCAGCGCCAGCTCTAACAGCATGGGCTAAATAGCTCATTAACTTATGGTGGCAACGGCGGATGGTGGGCCGACGGCGGTGTTTCTTGAAAGTGTGGGGACAAACTCCTCGTGAATATTGATTCAGCAAACCCCCTGCATATCCTGGGCATGCTGTTATACGGAAGGGGACTCGGAATTATTCATGCACCATCCGTGCATTTGTTAAAGCCTCTATAGTCTACAGACTCCACACAGTGATCGGCATCTTCAGACTGTGTATGGTTTTACCCATGTAGCTAATGCCTTCAGACTGTGTATGGTTTTACCCATGTAGCTAATGCCTTCAGACTGTCTATGGGTCTTACCCATGTAGCTAATGCCTTCAGACTGTCTATGGTTTTACCCATGTAGCTAATGCCTTCAGACTGTCTATGGGTTTTACCCATGTAGCTAATGCCTTCAGACTGTCTATGGGTTTTACCCATGTAGCTAATGCCTTCAGACTGTCTATGGGTTTTACCCATGTAGCTAATGCCTTCAGACTGTCTATGGGTCTTACCCATGTAGCTAATGGCTTCAGACTGTCTATGGGTTTTACCCATGTAGCTAATGCCTTCAGACTGTCTATGGGTTTTACCCATGTAGCTAATGCCTTCAGACTGTCTATGGGTTTTACCCATGTAGCTAATGCCTTCAGACTGTCTATGGGTTTTACCCATGTACAGTGGGGAGAACAAGTATTTGATACACTGCCGATTTTGCAGGTTTTCCTACTTACAAAGCATGTAGAGGTCTGTAATTTTTATCATAGGTACACTTCAACTGTGAGAGACGGAATCTAAAACAAAAATCCAGAAAATCACATTGTATGATTTTTAAGTAATTAATTTGCATTTTATTGCATGACATAAGTATTTGATCACCTACCAACCAGTAAGAATTCCGGCTCTCACAGACCTGTTAGTTTTTCTTTAAGAAGCCCTCCTGTTCTTCACTCATTACCTGTATTAACTGCACCTGTTTGAACTCGTTACCTGTATAAAAGACACCTGTCCACACACTCAATCAAACAGACTCCAACCTCTCCACAATGGCCAAGACCAGAGAGCTGTGTAAGGACATCAGGGATACAATTGTAGACCTGCACAAGGCTGGGATGGGCTACAGGACAATAGGCAAGCAGCTTGGTGAGAAGGCAACAACTGTTGGCGCAATTATTA
Organism: Salvelinus alpinus; assembly: GCF_045679555.1. Lineage (NCBI taxonomy): Eukaryota > Metazoa > Chordata > Actinopteri > Salmoniformes > Salmonidae > Salvelinus > Salvelinus alpinus. Next base: position 66,239,991 of record NC_092095.1, on the reverse strand, counting down.
GAAAATGGAAGAAGTTCAAGATGACGGTCAATCACCCTCGGTCTGGGACTCCATGCAAGATCTCACCTCGTAGGGCATCAATGATCATGAGGAAGGTGAGGGATCAGCCCAGAACTACACGGCAGGACCTGGTCAATGACCTGAAGAGAGCTGGGACCACAGTCTCAAAGAAAACCATTAGTAACACACCATGCCGTCATGGATTAAAATCCTGCAGCGCACGCAAGGTCCCCCTGCTCAAGCCAGCGCATGTCCAGGCCCGTCTGAAGTTTGCCAATGACCATCTGGATGATCCAGAGGAGGAATGGGAGAAGGTCATGTGGTCTGATGAGACAAAAATAGAGCTTTTTGGTCTAAACTCCACTCGCCGTGTTTGGAGGAAGAAGAAGGATGAGTACAACCCCAAGAACACCATCCCAACCGTGAAGCATGGAGGTGGAAACATCATTCTTTGGGGATGCTTTTCTGCAAAGGGGACAGGACGACTGCACCGTATTGAGGGGAGGATGGATGGGGCCATGTATCGCGAGATCTTGGCCAACAACCTCCTTCCCTCAGTAAGAGCATTGAAGATGGGTCGTGGCTGGTTCTTCCAGCATGACAACGACCCGAAACACACAGCCAGGGCAACTAAGGAGTGGCTCCGTAAGAAGCATCTCAAGGTCCTGGAGTGGCCTAGCCAGTCTCCAGACCTGAACCCAATAGAAAATCTTTGGAGGGAGCTGAAAGTCCGTATTGCCCAGCGACAGCCCCGAAACCTGAAGGATCTGGAGAAGGTCTGTATGGAGGAGTGGGCCAAAATCCCTGCTGCAGTGTGTGCAAACCTGGTCAAGAACTACAGGAAACGTATGATCTCTGTAATTGCACACAAAGGTTTCTGTACCAAATATTAAGTTCTGCTTTTCTGATGTATCAAATACTTATGTCATGCAATAAAATGCAAATTATTTACTTAAAAATCATACAATGTGATTTTCTGGATTTTTGTTTTAGATTCCGTCTCTCACAGTTGAAGTGTACCTATGATAAAAATTACAGACCTCTACATGCTTTGTAAGTAGGAAAACTTGCAAAATCGTCAGTGTATCAAATACTTGTTCTCCCCACTGTAGCTAATGCCTTCAGACTGTCTATGTGTCTTACCCATGTAGCTAATGCCTTCAGACTGTCTATGGATCTTACCCATGTAGCTAATGCCTTCAGACTGTCTATGGGTTTTACCCATGTAGCTAATGCCTTCAGACTGTCTATGGGTCTTACCCATGTAGCTAATGCCTTCAGACTGTCTATGGGTCTTACCCATGTAGCTAATGCCTTCAGACTGTCTATGGGTCTTACCCATGTAGCTAATGCCTTCAGACTGTCTATGGGTTTTACCCATGTAGCTAATGCCTTCAGACTGTCTATGGGTCTTACCCATGTAGCTAATGCCTTCAGACTGTCTATGGGTCTTACCCATGTAGCTAATGCCTTCAGACTGTCTATGGGTCTTACCCATGTAGCTAATGCCTTCAGACTGTCTATGGGTTTTACCCATGTAGCTAATGCCTTCAGACTGTCTATGGATCTTACCCATGTAGCTAATGCCTTCAGACTGTCTATGGTTTTACCCATGTAGCTAATGCCTTCAGACTGTCTATGGGTTTTACCCATGTAGCTAATGCCTTCAGACTGTCTATGGGTCTTACCCATGTAGCTAATGCCTTCAGACTGTCTATGGGTCTTACCCATGTAGCTAATGCCTTCAGACTGTCTATGGGTCTTACCCATGTAGCTAATGCCTTCAGACTGTCTATGGTTTTACCCATGTAGCTAATGCCTTCAGACTGTCTATGGGTCTTACCCATGTAGCTAATGCCTTCAGACTGTCTATGGGTTTTACCCATGTAGCTAATGCCTTCAGACTGTCTATGGATCTTACCCATGTAGCTAATGCCTTCAGACTGTCTATGGGTTTTACCCATGTAGCTAATGCCTTCAGACTGTCTATGGGTCTTACCCATGTAGCTAATGCCTTCAGACTGTCTATGGGTCTTACCCATGTAGCTAATGCCTTCAGACTGTCTATGGGTTTTACCCATGTAGCTAATGCCTTCAGACTGTCTATGGGTCTTACCCATGTAGCTAATGCCTTCAGACTGTCTATGGGTTTTACCCATGTAGCTAATGCCTTCAGACTGTCTACGGGTTTTACCCATGTAGCTAATGCCTTCAGACTGTCTATGTGTCTTACCCATGTAGCTAATGCCTTCAGACTGTCTATGTGTCTTACCCATGTATCTAATGCCTTCAGACTGTGTATGGTTTTACCCATGTAGCTAATGCCTTCAGACTGTCTATGTGTCTTACCCATGTATCTAATGCCTTCAGACTGTGTATGGTTTTACCCATGTAGCTAATGCCTTCAGACTGTGTATGGTTTTACCCATGTAGCTAATGCCTTCAGACTGTGTATGTGTCTTACCCATGTAGCTAATGCCTTCAGACTGTCTATGGGTTTTACCCATGTAGCTAATGCCTTCAGACTGTCTATGGGTTTTACCCATGTAGCTAATGCCTTCAGACTGTCTATGGGTCTTACCCATGTAGCTAATGCCTTCAGACTGTCTATGGGTTTTACCCATGTAGCTAATGCCTTCAGACTGTCTACGGGTTTTACCCATGTAGCTAATGCCTTCAGACTGTCTATGTGTCTTACCCATGTAGCTAATGCCTTCAGACTGTCTATGGGTCTTACCCATGTAGCTAATGCCTTCAGACTGTCTATGTGTTTTACCCATGTAGCTAATGCCTTCAGACTGTCTATGTGTCTTACCCATGTATCTAATGCCTTCAGACTGTGTATGGGTTTTACCCATGTAGCTAATGCCTTCAGACTGTGTATGGTTTTACCCATGTAGCTAATGCCTTCAGACTGTGTATGTGTCTTACCCATGTAGCTAATGCCTTCAGACTGTCTATGTGTCTTACCCATGTAGCTAATGCCTTCAGACTGTCTATGGGTCTTACCCATGTAGCTAATGCCTTCAGACTGTCTATGTGTCTTACCCATGTATCTAATGCCTTCAGACTGTCTATGGGTCTTGCCCATGTAGCTAATGCCTTCAGACTGTCTACGGGTCTTACCCATGTAGCTAATGCCTTCAGACTGTCTATGGGTTTTACCCATGTAGCTAATGCCTTCAGACTGTCTATGGGTCTTACCCATGTAGCTAAAGCCTTCAGATTGTCTATGTGTCTTACCCATGTAGCTAATGCCTTCAGACTGTCTATGTGTCTTACCCATGTAGCTAATGCCTTCAGACTGTCTATGGATCTTACCCATGTAGCTAATGCCTTCAGACTGTCTATGGGTTTTACCCATGTAGCTAATGCCTTCAGACTGTCTATGGGTCTTACCCATGTAGCTAATGCCTTCAGACTGTCTATGGGTCTTACCCATGTAGCTAATGCCTTCAGACTGTCTATGGGTCTTACCCATGTAGCTAATGCCTTCAGACTGTCTATGGGTTTTACCCATGTAGCTAATGCCTTCAGACTGTCTATGGGTCTTACCCATGTAGCTAATGCCTTCAGACTGTCTATGGGTCTTACCCATGTAGCTAATGCCTTCAGACTGTCTATGGGTCTTACCCATGTAGCTAATGCCTTCAGACTGTCTATGGGTTTTACCCATGTAGCTAATGCCTTCAGACTGTCTATGGATCTTACCCATGTAGCTAATGCCTTCAGACTGTCTATGGTTTTACCCATGTAGCTAATGCCTTCAGACTGTCTATGGGTTTTACCCATGTAGCTAATGCCTTCAGACTGTCTATGGGTCTTACCCATGTAGCTAATGCCTTCAGACTGTCTATGGGTCCTACCCATGTAGCTAATGCCTTCAGACTGTCTATGGATCTTACCCATGTAGCTAATGCCTTCAGACTGTCTATGGTTTTACCCATGTAGCTAATGCCTTCAGACTGTCTATGGGTCTTACCCATGTAGCTAATGCCTTCAGACTGTCTATGGGTTTTACCCATGTAGCTAATGCCTTCAGACTGTCTATGGGTTTTACCCATGTAGCTAATGCCTTCAGACTGTCTATGGGTCTTACCCATGTAGCTAATGCCTTCAGACTGTCTATGGGTTTTACCCATGTAGCTAATGCCTTCAGACTGTCTATGGATCTTACCCATGTAGCTAATGCCTTCAGACTGTCTATGGTTTTACCCATGTAGCTAATGCCTTCAGACTGTCTATGGGTTTTACCCATGTAGCTAATGCCTTCAGACTGTCTATGGATCTTACCCATGTAGCTAATGCCTTCAGACTGTCTATGGTTTTACCCATGTAGCTAATGCCTTCAGACTGTCTATGGGTTTTACCCATGTAGCTAATGCCTTCAGACTGTCTATGGGTCTTACCCATGTAGCTAATGCCTTCAGACTGTCTATGGGTTTTACCCATGTAGCTAATGCCTTCAGACTGTCTATGGGTTTTACCCATGTAGCTAATGCCTTCAGACTGTCTATGTGTCTTACCCATGTAGCTAATGCCTTCAGACTGTCTATGTGTCTTACCCATGTATCTAATGCCTTCAGACTGTGTATGGTTTTACCCATGTAGCTAATGCCTTCAGACTGTCTATGTGTCTTACCCATGTATCTAATGCCTTCAGACTGTGTATGGTTTTACCCATGTAGCTAATGCCTTCAGACTGTGTATGGTTTTACCCATGTAGCTAATGCCTTCAGACTGTGTATGTGTCTTACCCATGTAGCTAATGCCTTCAGACTGTCTATGTGTCTTACCCATGTAGCTAATGCCTTCAGACTGTCTATGGGTCTTACCCATGTAGCTAATGCCTTCAGACTGTCTATGTGTCTTACCCATGTATCTAATGCCTTCAGACTGTCTATGGGTCTTGCCCATGTAGCTAATGCCTTCAGACTGTCTACGGGTCTTACCCATGTAGCTAATGCCTTCAGACTGTCTATGGGTTTTACCCATGTAGCTAATGCCTTCAGACTGTCTATGGGTCTTACCCATGTAGCTAATGCCTTCAGATTGTCTATGTGTCTTACCCATGTAGCTAATGCCTTCAGACTGTCTATGTGTCTTACCCATGTAGCTAATGCCTTCAGACTGTCTATGGGTTTTACCCATGTAGCTAATGCCTTCAGACTGTCTATGGGTTTTACCCATGTAGCTAATGCCTTCAGACTGTCTATGGGTTTTACCCATGTAGCTAATGCCTTCAGACTGTCTATGTCTCTTATCCATGTAGCTAATGCCTTCAGACTGTCTATGGTTCTACCCATGTAGCTAATGCCTTCAGACTGTCTATGTGTCTTACCCATGTAGCTAATGCCTTCAGACTGTCTATGGGTTTTACCCATGTAGCTAATGCCTTCAGACTGTCTATGTGTCTTACCCATGTAGCTAATGCCTTCAGACTGTCTATGTCTCTTACCCATGTAGCTAATGCCTTCAGACTGTCTATGGGTTTTACCCATGTAGCTAATGGCTTCAGACTGTCTATGTGTCTTACCCATGTAGCTAATGCCTTCAGACTGTCTATGGTTCTACCCATGTAGCTAATGCCTTCAGACTGTCTATGTGTCTTACCCATGTAGCTAATGCCTTCAGACTGTCTATGGTTCTACCCATGTAGCTAATGCCTTCAGACTGTCTATGTGTCTTACCCATGTAGCTAATGCCTTCAGACTGTCTATGGTTCTACCCATGTAGCTAATGCCTTCAGACTGTCTATGTGTCTTACCCATGTAGCTAATGCCTTCAGACTGTCTATGGGTCTTACCCATGTAGCTAATGCCTTCAGACTGTCTATGTGTCTTACCCATGTAGCTAATGCCTTCAGACTGTCTATGGGTTTTACCCATGTAGCTAATGCCTTCAGACTGTCTATGGTTCTACCCATGTAGCTAATGCCTTCAGACTGTGTATGGTTTTACCCATGTAGCTAATGCCTTCAGACTGTCTATGGGTTTTACCCATGTAGCTAATGCCTTCAGACTGTCTATGGTTCTACCCATGTAGCTAATGCCTTCAGACTGTCTATGTGTCTTACCCATGTAGCTAATGCCTTCAGACTGTCTATGGATCTTACCCATGTAGCTAATGCCTTCAGACTGTCTATGGGTTTTACCCATGTAGCTAATGCCTTCAGACTGTCTATGGGTCTTAGCCATGTAGCTAATGCCTTCAGACTGTCTATGGGTTTTACCCATGTAGCCAATGCCTTCAGAATGTCTATGGGTCTTACCCATGTAGCTAATGGCTTCAGACTGTGTATGGTTTTACCCATGTAGCTAATGCCTTCAGAATGTCTATGGGTCTTACCCATGTAGCTAATGCCTTCAGACTGTCTATGGTTTTACCCATGTAGCTAATGCCTTCATACTGTCTATGTGTCTTACCCATGTAGCTAATGGCTTCAGACTGTCTATGGGTCTTACCCATGTAGCTAATGCCTTCAGACTGTCTATGGGTCTTACCCATGTAGCTAATGCCTTCAGACTGTCTATGGGTTTTACCCATGTAGCTAATGGCTTCAGACTGTCTATGGTTTTACCCATGTAGCTAATGCCTTCAGACTGTCTATGGGTTTTACCCATGTAGCTAATGCCTTCAGACTGTCTATGGGTCTTACCCATGTAGCTAATGCCTTCAGACTGTCTATGGTTTTACCCATGTAGCTAATGCCTTCAGACTGTCTATGGGTCTTACCCATGTAGCTAATGCCTTCAGACTGTCTATGGATCTTACCCATGTAGCTAATGCCTTCAGACTGTCTATGGGTCTTACCCATGTAGCTAATGCCTTCAGACTGTCTATGTGTCTTACCCATGTAGCTAATGCCTTCAGACTGTCTATGGGTTTTACCCATGTAGCTAATGCCTTCAGACTGTCTATGGGTTTTACCCATGTAGCTAATGCCTTCAGACTGTCTATGGGTTTTACCCATGTAGCTAATGCCTTCAGACTGTCTATGGTTTTACCCATGTAGCTAATGCCTTCAGACTGTCTATGTGTCTTACCCATGTAGCTAATGCCTTCAGACTGTCTATGGGTTTTACCCATGTAGCTAATGCCTTCAGACTGTCTATGGTTTTACCCATGTAGCTAATGCCTTCAGACTGTCTATGTGTCTTACCCATGTAGCTAATGCCTTCAGACTGTCTATGGGTTTTACCCATGTAGCTAATGCCTTCAGACTGTCTATGGTTTTACCCATGTAGCTAATGCCTTCAGACTGTCTATGGGTCTTACCCATGTAGCTAATGCCACAACAACTAAAAGGACTAGTCTCCCTATACCTCCCAGGGCACATTAAAGTGGATGTTATTTGCATTGGGGGGACGTTAATACCTTTGTTGGGATACAAAGTGGATGTGCTGAATGTAAATCTGGATTAAAGGCTAAAGGGATGAGGCCCCTGTCAGCTGCAATAAAGTATGGTTGCCATGGACGAGTGTGGCGGGAAGAGGAAGCATAAGGCGGAGGGAAATGCATACAAATTGACACTTAACCTGCAGCCGTCACTTAAGAGGGATTACTGATGCAGATCTATGTGTGTGTGTGTGTGCCCCTGGGAACAAGCTGCCCCACCTTTAAATCTCACCTTGTACTGCTTTATAAATATATATGGACCAGGCATCGTGTTTGGATTAGATAGTGACGGTCGCTGCGTCAATGTATGTATGGTTCTCTTCCACACAACAGTGTTTCATGTTCTGCCAATGCAAAAAGGCTGGGATGTAGCAGCACATTGATAAGAGTAGAGGCTTAACTCCAATCATATAGACGGTCAGTGTTACAGAGAGAGGGAAGACATTCTTCCATAACTTCTTCTTCTCCTCTCTTCTTCTCTTGTCTTCTTCTCCTCTCTTCGTCTCTTGTCTTCTTCTCCTCTCTTCTTCTCTTGTCTTCTTCTCCTCTCTTCTTCTCTTGTCTTCTTCTCCTCTCTTCTTCTCTTGTCTTCTTCTCTTGTCTTCTTCTCCTCTCCTTCTCTTGTCTTCTTCTCTTGTCTTCGTCTCTTGTCTTCTTCTCCTCTCTTCTTCTCTTGTCTTCTTCTCCTCTCTTCTTCTCTTGTCTTCGTCTCTTGTCTTCTTCTCCTCTCTTCGTCTCTTGTCTTCTTCTCCTCTCTTCTCTTCTTCTCTTCTCCTTTCTTGTCTTTTCTTCCTTCTTCTGTTTCTCTTCTCCACCCTCCAGATTCTCTGGAGTGTGTGTGTGTGTGTGTGTGTGTGTGTGTGTGTGTGTGTGTGTGTGTGTGTGTGTGTGTGTGTGTGTGTGTGTGTGTGTGGTGTGTGTGTGTGTGTGTGTGTGTTTGTGTGTATGTGTACACAATCATCTGTAACGTGTTACTATGAAAGGATAAAGTGGAATAAAACATAACATTTCACCGAAAAGAAAACTGAAACATTTATGAAATGTGGAACTCTGAAAACAATGTGTATACTTGGCCAAAAATATGTTAACAAACTGTATTGTGTTGATCATTGCCTATGAAGCAGTAGCCCTTTAAGGTTGCAGGTATGGGTGTGGTTAGAGGCGTGTCCAAACCACAGATGCCATCTTGAATTATGCTGCATTCATAACCAAGTGGGAAGGTGGTAATTACCAGTTGGATGCATTCATGTGCTTTGAACTCATTGAGAAACACTGATTGGCTAATTGCCAACAAGCTGTGTCAACAATATACTAAACGTATAGCTATCATGCTTGTAATCAAATTATAGTTTTCAAAAACAATATTAATCGATTGCTTTCAGAAAGTACATCCAGATCTGCTTTCTAAATCAAAAGGAAGATGAACAGAATACCTTTTCATTAACAACAACTGCTGAAGATGCCGCCATGCTTGCTATCTTTTTTGTGGACAAATTATGTTTTGGTCTTTCAAAGAGTGGAGCAAGTGGGAAACTCGGAGCACGGGGATGATAGATGAGTTTCCCACCAGTCATATTCTGGTATTTATGAAATGACCAGATGTTGTGAACACAGCATTAATACCTGGGATTTTTTTATATACATGTTTTCGGTTGGATTGTATTTCCCTTCACTTGGACTTCCATTCAAAGTCTCATCCAGAGGTTCTGGTAAAGTTTTCAGTTATTTTGAATTTTCTCTCTGACTGTTGTCTCTGTTGCTTAGTACTCTTTAATTGCATTGATTATTGAACCCCCAATGTTATTCCTGTCACTATTATTACACTGAAAAGGTTATCTCTGACTTATCTCAACTTATCTCCAACTTATCTCTGACTCATATCCGACTAATTTCTGACTTATCTCTGACTTATCTCTGACTTATCTCTGACTCATCTCTGACTTATCTCTGACTCATATCCGACTCATCTCTGACTTATCTCTGACTCATATCCGACTCATCTCTGACTCATCTCTAACTCATCTCTAAATTTGTGGTGGATGCAAGGTAGTTGCACAGCGATTGAAAGACCGAAACAGAGAGGATGTGAAAGAGAAAAGGAGATCATTCTTCCCGTTCTATTTGCCATCCACCTTTCCTTCTCTGACTGGCCTTGAATATACTGACTGGATATCAACCCAGTCCTCTTTCTCACCTCTCCAGATCTCTTTATAACCCTCTATATGAGCATGTTACTCTGTTACCTCTCTTACTCATCCCTTCCCAACATGGCCGCCACCCCCGTCATGCATATATAATGAAGGGAGGGATCTGTTAACCCTGAGATAAGACTCGACAGCTGTCCATCAAAGAAATTCATTCTGACCGGGCTAACAAAGAGAGAATGTGATCATTGCGAGATAGAGGAACACGTTTTCTAATCATCCCTGGCAGATACAGGGAGGCTGGGACACTTAGGACTCACTCATCTACAATAACATCTTTGATTTCCCCCACTCCTCTGCATAATCATGGAGTAATGAGTGTAGCTGTGGTGTGCCATGCGGCCTCGCTGCACAGCTAGCGCTGAAGTGCTAAGGGGCTGTGGGGATGAATGGGATAGGGGAAGAGTGTGTGTGTTTGTGTGCGTGTGTATGTGTGTTGCTTTGTACTGTGTATCACCACCTCTATTGCTGGGGCACATTAAAAAAATTGCAATTACATAGGTGCATGGAAGCATACAGGCCCCAGAATGATTTGTCCATTCTGCATTCACCAGAGCAGTTAATTTCTTCAGCGGCTAAGTAGTTATAGAATGCTCTGTAACATAAGCGAGAGTCACAGTGTATCCTCATGGTTTTCTCCACAATTTGTCACGTGCTCATTTCGCTTCGTGTCAGGAAGTGGCGCATTTTCAAAGGGGGACAATGTTGAACACTTCAATGCTCACGTCTCGAACAGCGTTGTGTTGAGGGCTCTGGTTTCCAGACGTCTCTGGTACAGAAGACCATAACCCACAGGAGAAGAAATACACACACACACACACACACACACACACACACACACACACACACACACACACACACACACACACACACACACACACACACACACACACACACACACACACACACATCATAGGAACAAAAGCTCGTAGACCCAAAGAAGAACTAATATGGCTTTCTGCATTGGCAAAAACTGCCTGTACCAAATCAAATCAAATCAAATTGTATTTGCCACATACACATGGTTAGCAGATGTTAATGATAGTGTAGCGAATTGCTTGTGCTTCTAGTTCCGACCATGCAGTAATATCTAACAAGTAATCTAACAATTTCACAACAACTACCTAACTTTACAAGTGTAAAGGAATGATTAAGAATATGTACATATGAATATATGGATGAGCGATGGCCGAACAGCATAGGCAAGATGCAGTAGATGGTATAGAGTACAGTATATACATATGAGATGAGTAATGTAGGGTATGTAAACATTATATAAAGTGGCATTGTTTAAGTGGCTAGTGATACATGTATTACATAAAGATGGCAAGATGGTGTAGGTGGTATAGAGTACAGTATATACATATGAGATGAGTAATGTAGGGTATGTAAACATTATATAAAGTGGCATTGTTTAAGTGACTAGTGATACATTTATTACATCCAAATGTTAATTATAAAAGTGGCTAGAGATTGAGTCTGTATGTTGGCATACGAGGCCATGTTGGCATACGAGGCCATGCTGTTAAACATCAGGCTGTTTAACAGCAGTGGCCTGCTGGAGGTCATTTTGCAGGGCTCTGGCAGTGCTCCTCCTTGCACAAAGGCGGAGGTAGCGGTCCTGCTGCTGGGTTGTTGCCCTCCTACGGCCTCCTCCACTTCTCCTGATGTACTGGCCTGTCTCCTGGTAGCGCCTCCATGCTCTGGACACTACGCTGACAGACACAGCAAACCTTCTTGCCACAGCTCGCATTGATGTGCCATCCTGGATGAGCTGCACTACCTGAGCCACTTGTGTGGGTTGTAGACTCCGTCTCATGCTACCACTAGAGTGAAAGCACCGCCAGCATTCAAAAGTGACCAAAACATCAGCCAGGAAGCATAGGAACTGAGAAGTGGTCTGTGGTCACCACCTGCAGAACCACTCCTTTATTGGGGGTGTCTTGCTAATTGCCTATAATTTCCACCTTTTGTCTATTCCATTTGCACAACAGCATGTGAAATTTATTGTCAATCAGTGTTGCTTCCTAAGTGGACAGTTTGATTTCACAGAAGTGTGATTGACTTGGAGTTACATTGTGTTGTTTAAGTGTTCCCTTTATTTTTTTGAGCAGTGTAGTTGTCCACATATTCTAGGTCGGAACCGTCCAGGGTGGTGATGCTAGTCGGGCGGGCGGGTGCGGGCAGCGAGCAGGTGCGGGCAGCGAACGGTTGAAAAGCATGCATTTGGTTTTACTAGCGTTTAAGAGCAGTTGGAGGCCATGGAAGGAGTGTTGTATGTCATTGAAGCTTGTTTGGAGGTTAGTTAGCACAGTGTCCAAGGAAGGGCCAGAAGTATATAGAATGGTGTCGTCTGCGTAGAGGTGGATCAGGGAATCGCCCGCAGCAAGAGTGACATCATTGATATATACAGAGAAAATAGTCGGCCCGAGAATTGAACCCTGTGGTACCCCCATAGAGACTGCCAGAGGTCCGGACAACATGCCCTCCGATTTGACACACTGAACTCTGTCTGCAAAGTAGTTGGTGAACCAGGCGAGGTAGTCATTAGAAAAACCAAGGCTATTGAGTCTGCCGATAAGAATACGGTGATTGACAGAGTCGAAAGCCTTGGCCAGGTCAATGAAGACGGCTTCACAGTACTGTTTTTTATCGATGGCGGTTATGATATCGTTTAGTACCTTGAGCGTGGCTGAGGTGCACCCGTGACCGGCTCAGAAACCGGATTGCACAGCGGAGAAGGTACGGTGGGATTCGAAATGATCAGTGATCTGTTTATTATCTTGGCTTTTGAAGACTTTAGATAGGCAGAGCAGGATGGATATAGGTCTGTAACAGTTTGGGTCTAGGGTGTCATCCCCTTTGAAGAGGGGGATGACCGCGGCAGCTTTCCAATCTTTAGGGATCTCGGACGATACGAAAGAGAGGTTGAACAGGCTGGTAATAGGGGTTGCAACAATGGCGGCGGATAGTTTTAGAAAGAGAGGGTCCAGATTGTCTAGCCCGGCTGATTTGTACGCGTCCAGGTTTTGTAGCTCTTTCAGAACATCTGCTATCTGGATTTGGGTGAAGGAGAAGCTGGGGAGGCTTGGGCGAGTAGCTGCGGGGGGGTGCAGGGCTGTTGGCCGGGGTTGGAGTAGCCAGGAGGAAGGCATGGCCAGCCGTTGAGAAATGCTTATTGACATTTTTGATTATCATAGATTTATCGGTGGTGACAGTGTTACCTAGCCTCAGTGCAGTGGGCAGCTGGGAGGAGGTGCTCTTGTTCTCCATGGACTTTACAGTGTCCCAAAACCTTTTGGAGTTAGAGCTACAGGATGCAAATTTCTGCTTGAAAAAGCTAGCCTTTGCTTTCCTGACTGACTGCGTGTATTGGTTCCTGACTTACCTGAACAGTTGCATATCGCGGGGACTATTCGATGCTATTGCAGTCCGGGGCTATATCTGTTCTTAGTTCTGCATTTTTTTAACGGGGCATGCTTATCTAAGATGGTGAGGAAATTACTTTTAAAGAATGACCAGGCATCCTCGACTGACGGGATGAGGTCAATATCCTTCCATGATTCCTGGGCCAGGTCGATTAGAAAGGCCTGCTCGCAGAAGTGTTTTAGGGAGCGTTTGACAGTGATGAGGGGTGGCCGTTTGACCGCGGACCCATAGAGGATACAGGCAATGAGGCAGTGATCGCTCAGATCCTGATTGAAAACAGCGGAGGTGTATTTGGAGGGCAAGTTGGTCAGGATAATGTCTATGAGGGTGCCCATGTTTACAGATTTAGGGTTGTACCTGGTGGGTTCCTTGATGATTTGTGTGAGATTGAGGGCATCTAGCTTAGACTGTAGGACTGCCGGGGTGTTAAGCATATCCCAGTTTAGGTCACCTAACAGAACGAACTCTGAAGCTAGATGGGGGGCGATCAATTCACAAATGGTGTCCAGGGCACAGCTGGGAGCGGAGGGTGGTCAATAGCAGGCGGCAACAGTGAGAGACTTATTTCTGGAGAGATTAATTTTTAAAATTAGAAGTTCGAACTGTTTGGGTATAGACCTGGAAAGTATGACAGAACTTTGCAGGCTATCTCTGCAGTAGATTGCAACTCCTCCCCCTTCGGCAGTTCTATCTTGATGGAAAATGTTGTAGTTGGGTATGGACATTTTTGGTGGCCTTCCTAAGCCAGGATTCAGACACGGCTAGGACATCAGGGTTGGCAGAATGTGCTAAAGCAGTGAGTAAAACAAACTTAGGAAGGAGTCTTCTGATGTTAACATGCATGAAACCAAGGCTTTTTCGATCACAGAAGTCAACAAATTAGGGTACCTGGGGACACGCAGGGCCTGGGTTTACCCCCACATCACCCGAGGAACAGAGGAGGAGCAGGATGAGGGTACGGCTAAAGGCTATCAAAACTGGTCGCCTAGAGCGTTGGGGACAAAGAATAAAAGGAGCAGATTTCTAGGCATGGTAGAATAGATTCAGGGCATAATGTGCAGACAGGGGTATGGTGGGGTGCGGGTACAGCGGAGGTAAGCCCAGGCACTGAGTGATGATAAGAGAGGTTGTATCTCTGGACATGCTGGTTATAATGGGTGAGGTCACCGCATGTGTGGGAGGTGGGACAAAGGAGGTATCAGAGGTATGAAGAGTGGAACTAGGGGCTCCATTTTAAACTAAAACAATGATAACTAACCTGAACAACAGTATACACGGCATATTGACATATGAGAGAGACATACAGCGAGGCATAAAGTAATCCCAGGTGTTGATTTGGAGAGCTAGCTAAGACAACGGGTAAGACAACAACAGCTAATCAGCTAAAACAACAACAGGTAAAATGGCAATGAATGGACAGAGAGGGTCGGTTAACTACACACATAGCCTGAGTTCGCGGCTGGGGCCGACAGATAAACAAAAAAATAAACAGAATGGAGTACCGTGATTAATGGACAGTCCAGCAGGCATCAGCTATGTAGCCAAGTGATCATAGGGTCCGGGGGGCAGCAATAGATGGAACAGGGAAGCCGCAGAGTAGTTGCTACTACGCTAGCACGCGGGCGACACGGCATTTAAAGTTAGTAGCCTGGGGCTAGTAGAAGAGTCTGCTCTGACGTCCGACGGAGGCCGGTTGAAGGCACAGCGGATGGAGTATTCGTCGACAGAACAGTCGTGGTGGTGCGGCGGGGCGCCATGTCGACAAAGAATCCAAGCCAGATGGCGAAAGAGGTATTGTAGTTGTAGTAATTTAGTTTGCTAGCCGGGAGATGCGCCTGGCTCACGGCTAACTGGTGCTAGCTTTGGGGCAGGGGCGTTAGCCACTATAGCCACTCGGTAGCAGCGGTGATCCGGTGCCAAGGTCCTGAGCTTACGGCAAGGATCCGGTGGAGTAGTGGGTTCTAGCAGTGTTAGGGTGGAGTCTGGGTGAACAACTGAGAAGGCCGGGAGGTGGGCCTCATGGATAGCTTCGGTACTGGGTAACTCGGTGGGTGCTAGCTAGCTGTGAAGATCAGGAGTAATGGTCCAGGGATTACGGCAGGAATCCGGCGTTGTAGTGGAGAGACAGTGCGATATTGGTAGGCTGGCGAGTATTATCCAGGCAAAAAAAAAGAAAAAAAAGGTCTGGTATCTGTGCAGAAGGTAAAGGCCGCTAGCAGTGGCTAACAATGACTAAATAGCTTGTAGCTAATTAGCTGGTTAGCTTCTGATGGCTAGGTGGTTCTGGCTATAAGGTTTAAAAATTAAAAATAATAGCGGTTCCGTATCACATTGGGTGAGGCAGGTTACCGGAAGGTATAATTGAATTAAAATGGAAAAGAGATTGATGATAAAATTGAAATATATACAAGAAAAGACGAAAAATACAAAAGTACACGAGAGGACGAACAAAACACGTCTGCACTGCTACGCCATCTTGGATTGTTGAGGATCAGCGGGGTGGAGATGTTGTTTCCTACCCTCGCTACCTGGGGGCGGCCCGTCAGATAGTCCAGGACCCAGTTGCACAGGGCGGGGTCGAGACCCAGGGTTTGTAGTTTGGAGGGTACTATGGTGTTAAATGCTGAGCTGTAATCGATGAACAGCATTCTAACATAGGTATTCCTCTTGTCCAGATGGGTTAGCGCGGTGTGCAGTGTGGTTGCGATTGCGTCATCTGTGGACCTATTGGGGCGGTAAGCAAATTTAAGTGGGTCTAGGGTGTCAGGTAGGGTGGAGGTGATATGATGCTTTCCAAATCTCTCAAAGCACTTCAATGATGACGGAAGTGAGTGCTACGGGGCGGTAGTCATTTAGCTCAGTTACCTTAGCTTTCTTGGGAACAGGAACAATGGTGGCTCTCTTGAAGCATGTGGGAACAGCAGACTGGGATAGGGATTGATTGAATATGTCGGTAAACAGACCAGCCAGCTGGTATGCGCATTCTCTGAGGACACGGCTAGGGATGCCGTCTGGGCTGGCAGCCTTGCGAGGGTTAACACGTTTAAATGTTTTACTCACGTTGGCTGCGGTGAAGGAGAGCCAGCAGGTTTTGGTGAAGGAGAGCCCGCAGGTTTTGGTAGCGGGCCGTGTCCGTGGCACTGTATTGTCCTCAAAGCGAGAAAATAAGTTATTTAGTTGTTTGCTACGGGCTGGTTGTCTTTTTGTAGTCCGTTATTGGCTGTAGACTCTGCTACATACCTCTCCTGTCTGAGCCTTGAATTGCGACTCTACTTTGTCTCTATACTGACGCTTAGCTTGTTTGATTGCCTTGCGGAGGGAATAGCTACACTGTTTGTGGTTTGCGCTTTCAGTTTTGCACGAATGCTGCCATCAATCCACGGTTTCTGGTTGAGGTGTGTGTGTGGTGCGTGTTGTGTGTCTCTCTCTGTGTGTGTGTGTGTGTGTGTGTGTGTGTGTGTGTGTGTGTGTGTGTGTGTGTGTGTGTGTGTGTGTGTGTGTGTGTGTGTGTGTGTGTGTGTGTGTGTGTGTGTGTGTGTGTGTGTGCTGGTACCTGTGAATAGCAGCAGGGATGTGAGAGTGTTTTACCCATCATGCACTGTAGTGGAAAGTGCGAAACTCCGACACCTTCTCTGCTCTCTCTGCTGTGTGAGTGAGTGTGTCAGGTTACTAAACAAAAATACCACTCAGAAACAAGCTTTTGGTCATTGTTTCATTAGTCCACTGTGGTTACAGACCCACACATGTTTGCATGTCAGCAATACAGTTTAAGATACAGCACTTCAAAATGCAGAGTGTCACAGTATGATATACACACAACGCCCACCATGTCTTCCCTTTCCATCAGCCCCCTGCCCTCCTCCCAACTCTCCAGACGCTGGGTGACATAAATAGAGCACATGCAGACTGAAGCCTGTTAAAACTTCTTCAGGCTGCAAGCCCGACATCGGGATCAATATGACAACAGCCTGTCCAAGTGCAGAGCGCGAAATTCAAAATCTATTTTTGTAAAATATTTAACTTTCACACATTAACAAGTCCAATACAGCATTTGAAAGATAAACATCTTGTCAATCCAGCCAACATGTCCGATTTTTTAAATGTTTTACAGAGAAAACACCACATATATTTATGTTAGGTCACCACCAAATAAAAAAAGACAGAAAGACATTTTTCACAGCACAAGTAGGCTGCATTTAGCATGCACAAGCCAACCTAACTAACCTAGAACCAACCTAAATAACCTAGAAAAAACTACCTCAGATGACAGTCCTATAACATGTTACACAATAAATCTATGTTTTGTTCAAAAAAAATGCATATTTTAGCTATAAATCAGTTTTACATTACTGCTACCATCATAGTTACAGTAAGAAATCGCACGGGAGTAGCCAGAGAAAATACAGACACCAACGTCAACTACCTTATTACACTTCAGAAAACATTTCAGAGAAATATATGGTGGATAGCTAATGAAAGAGAAAGATCTTGTGAATACAGACAATATTTCAGATTCTTTAAATGTTTTACAGCGAAAACACCACATATATTCATGTTAGCTCACCACCAAATACAAAAAGAGAGACATATTTTTCACAGCACCGGTAGCATGCAGCTAGCATGCAGCTAGCATGCAAAGCCAACCTAACTAACCTAGAACTAACCTAAATAACCTAGAAAAAACTCCCTCAGATGACAGTCCTATAACATGTTACACAATAAATCTATGTTTTGTTCAAAAAAAATGCATATTTTAGCTATAAATCAGTTTTACATTACTGCTACCATCATAGCTACAGTAAGAAATCGCACGGCAGTAGCCAGAGAAAACAGACACCAACGTCTACTTCTAATTTCACATCAGAAAAGATTTCAGAAAAATATATGGTGGATAGCTAATGAAAGAGAAAGATCTTGTGAATACAGACAATATTTCCGATTTCTGAAGTGTTTTACAGCGAAAACACAATATATCGTTATATTAGCTTACTACAATAGCTAGCACACAGCAGCATTGATTCTAGTCAAACGCTAGCGATAGCACAGTTCGACAGATATATGAAAAAGCATCCCAAATTGGGTCCTTATCTTTGTTGATTTTCCATCAGAATGTTCTCCAAAGGGTCCTTTGTTCAGAACCGTGTTCATTTGGACCTAGAACGAACGATGTCCCTGTTGAATTAGCATGACACACTGGCCATGCCATGCTAACCTCTCCGTCTTGACAAAATTCTTGCGTCGCATCACGTCTAAAGTCCAGAATAAATTTCAATAATATAATTAAAGTATATTGAAAAAACATACTTTAGGATGATTTTGTGACATGTATCAAAGAAAATCGAAGCTGGAGGTCATATTCACCTATAACGAGTGTTTTCCAGGAGCGCGGTCCAGTTCCTACTTCGCGCCCAGAAAAAATTATAAAGTGCGCACTTATCACTCAAAGAGGTTCCTTTCAGTCCCTGACAGAGATAATCAAGTCCTTTTTTCTCTCACTTCCGCATGACAACCAGGGGAAGATGTGTGACGTGTTTGTACAGTCCCAAGTGCCAAGGCCTTTTATAGAGAGTATCTTGAAGAGAGACATAGCTTCTTGGAAAATTCACTTTTTCCAGAAAATGGGCTGTAAAAAGAGTTATGTTTCACTTAGAGAAATAATTAAACCTGTTTTAGAAACTAGAAGGTGTTTTATATCCAAAGGTAATAAATAATATGCATATTGTACGAGCAAGAATTGAGTACGAGGCCGTTTGAAATGGGCACCTTTTTTCTGGCTACTCAATAATTTCCCTTGCAGCCATAACAGGTTAAATATTCATGAATGTGCTCCTGTGAGTTGACATGTGTGCCACAGACGGGCTGGTGGTGTATATGCCCAGGCAGCGAGCAGAGCAACAGGCCCAACCCCCACTATTACGCCCTACCAAGCCCCATCCTGCGACCTATGAGGTATGTATCAGAGGCTCGACATGCTCTGCTCACACCTACTGTGATGGTCCAGGCCTAAACCACACAAAAACAACACTAGACACTATGGAACACAAAGCTTTTACTATCTCATCCTGGAATATACAAGGTCTGAGGTCATCTGCCGTTACCTAAAGAGCAGGAACCCAGACTTCATCAAATTGGAAATACAGATATTGTCATCATACATCCTAAGAAACCTGGTATAAAGGAGACGGACCTACTGGTTGCCCTCTAGGTTACAGAGAGCTGGTAGTCCCATCCACCACCCTACCAGGTGGGTGGTATAAAGGAGACGGACCTACTGGTTGCCCTCTAGGTTACAGAGAGCTGGTAGTCCCATCCACCACACTACCAGGTGGGTGGTATAAAGGAGACGGACCTACTGGTTGCCCTCTAGGTTACAGAGAGCTGGTAGTCCCATCCACCACACTACCAGGTGGGTGGTATAAAGGAGACGGACCTACTGGTTGCCCTCTAGGTTACAGAGAGCTGGTAGTCCCATCCACCAAACTACCAGGTGGGTGGTATAAAGGAGACGGACCTACTGGTTGCCCTCTAGGTTACAGAGAGCTGGTAGTCCCATCCACCACACTACCAGGTGGGTGGTATAAAGGAGACGGACCTACTGGTTGCCCTCTAGGTTACAGAGAGCTGGTAGTCCCATCCACCACACTACCAGGTGGGTGGTATAAAGGAGACGGACCTACTGGTTGCCCTCTAGGTTACAGAGAGCTGGTAGTCCCATCCACCACACTACCAGGTGGGTGGTATAAAGGAGACGGACCTACTGGTTGCCCTCTAGGTTACAGAGAGCTGGTAGTCCCATCCACCACACTACCAGGTGGGTGGTATAAAGGAGACGGACCTACTGGTTGCCCTCTAGGTTACAGAGAGCTGGTAGTCCCATCCACCACCCTACCAGGTGGGTGGTATAAAGGAGACGGACCTACTGGTTGGCCTCTAGGTTACAGAGAGCTGGTAGTCCCATCCACCACACTACCAGGTGGGTGGTATAAAGGAGACGGACCTACTGGTTGCCCTCTAGGTTACAGAGAGCTGGTAGTCCCATCCACCAAACTACCAGGTGGGTGGTATAAAGGAGACGGACCTACTGGTTGCCCTCTAGGTTACAGAGAGCTGGTAGTCCCATCCACCACACTACCAGGTGGGTGGTATAAAGGAGACGGACCTACTGGTTGCCCTCTAGGTTACAGAGAGCTGGTAGTCCCATCCACCACACTACCAGGTGGGTGGTATAAAGGAGACGGACCTACTGGTTGCCCTCTAGGTTACAGAGAGCTGGTAGTCCCATCCACCAAACTACCAGGTGGGTGGTATAAAGGAGACGGACCTACTGGTTGCCCTCTAGGTTACAGAGAGCTGGTAGTCCCATCCACCACACTACCAGGTGGGTGGTATAAAGGAGACGGACCTACTGGTTGCCCTCTAGGTTACAGAGAGCTGGTAGTCCCATCCACCACACTACCAGGTGGGTGGTATAAAGGAGACGGACCTACTGGTTGCCCTCTAGGTTACAGAGAGCTGGTAGTCCCATCCACCAAACTACCAGGTGGGTGGTATAAAGGAGACGGACCTACTGGTTGCCCTCTAGGTTACAGAGAGCTGGTAGTCCCATCCACCACACTACCAGGTGGGTGGTATAAAGGAGACAGACCTAGGAGACGGACCTACTGGTTGCCCTCTAGGTTACAGAGAGCTGGTAGTCCCATCCACCACACTACCAGGTGGGTGGTATAAAGGAGACTGACCTACTGGTTGCCCTCTAGGTTACAGAGAGCTGGTAGTCCCATCCACCACAATACCAGGTGGGTTGTATAAAGGAGACGGACCTACTGGTTGCCCTCTAGGTTACAGAGAACTGGTAGTCCCATCCACCACACTACCAGGTGGGTGGTATAAAGGAGACGGACCTACTGGTTGCCCTCTAGGTTACAGAGAGCTGGTAGTCCCATCCACCACACTACCAGGTGGGTGGTATAAAGGAGACGGACCTACTGGTTTCCCTCTAGGTTACAGAAAGCTGGTAGTCCCATCCACCAAACTACCAGGTGGGTGGTATAAAGGAGACGGACCTACTGGTTGCCCTCTAGGTTACAGAGAGCTGGTAGTCCCATCCACCACACTACCAGGTGGGTGGTATAAAGGAGACAGACCTAGGAGACGGACCTACTGGTTGCCCTCTAGGTTACAGAGCTGGTAGTCCCAGCTCTCTGTCAGGGGGTATGCTAATTTTGGTATAGAGCAAACCTAACTCACTCTATTAAATTTGTCAAGAAACAGGAACATTTTACATCTGGCTAGAAATGAATAAGGAAATGATCTCAACAGAGAAAAATGTCCTCATGTGTGCCACCTATATCCTCCCACTAGAATCCCCATACTTTATTAACGATGACAGCTTCTCCATCCTAGAGGGGGAGATCAACAATTTCCAGGCCCAGGGACATTTACTAGTCTGTGGCGACCTAAATGCCAGAACTAGACAAGAACCTGACACCCTCAGCACACAGGGCTGCAAACACCTACCTGGAGGTGACAGCAATCCCTATCCGTATGCCCCCCTAGACACAACTATGACAACATAAGCAACAAAAACGGGTTACAACTCCTGCAGCTCTGTCAGACGCTGGGTATGTACATAGTCAATGGTAGGCTTCGAGGGGACTCCTAGGGTAGGTGCACCTACAATGAGGGAAAAAGTATTTGATCCCCTGCTGATTTTGAACGTTTGCCCACTGACAAAGAAATTATCAGTCTATAATTTTAATGGTAGGTTTATTTGAACAGTGAGAGACAGAATAACAACAAAAATATCCAGAAAAATGCATGTCAGAAATCAGTTCAATGTAATTGAAGAATCCATAGAATCTAACCACTTCTGGGAAAACTGTTAAACTCTGAACAAACAACAACACGAAGAGTTTCCTATCCAATACGGAGATGTATGGGTAAACCACTTCTCCAATCCTTTGGGCTCTATAACAAAGAATAAAGAGCAAAAACATATACATGATCAAATACACATCTTAGAATCAACTATTAATTAAAGACTACCAGAACCCACTGGATTCTCAAATTACATTGAATGAAATACAGGACAAAATACAAACCCTCCAACCCAAAAAGGCCTGTAGGGTTAAATTAAATGATAAAATATAAAGACCACAAATTCCAATTAGCTAAACTTAAACTCTTTAACATCATCCTCAGCTCTGGCATCTTCCCCAATATTTGGAACCAAGGACTGATCCCTCCCCCCATTCCACAAAAGTGGAGACAAATTTGATCCCAATAACTACCGTGGGATATGCATCAACAGAAACCTTGGAAAAATCCTCTGCATTATAATTAACAGCAGACTTGTACATTTCTTCAGCGAAAACAATGTACTGAGCAAATGTCAAATTGTCACGTGTGCTCCCTCTCTGGCCTCTAGGTCACCAGGCTGCTCATTATGGCGCACACCTGTCACCATCGTTACAAACACCTGCGTGTCTTCAGACTCACCTGGACTCCATCACCTCCCTGATTACCTTCCCTATATCTGTCACTCCCTTTGGTTCTTTCCCCAGGCGTTATTGTTTCTGTTCCAGTGTCATGTCTGTGCATTGTTTGTGTTTCTTGTTTTGTATTTAGTTGTATTTATTTATTAAAACACTCATTCTCTGAACTTCTTCCCCGACTCTCAGCGTACATCGTTACAGAATAACGCCTCACCTAAGGGAAGCATCAGGGAGTGTATTTTAGTTTTTTGTGTCAGTGGGAATGACGTGGGTCCGGGAGCCGCTACAGGCTCTCATGCCTCAGCCAGATCGCCAGGCTCCCCTGCCTCCGCCGGCTCGTCAGGCTCTCATGCCTCAGCCAGATCGCCAGGCTCCCCTGCCTCCGCCGGCTCGTCAGGCACTCATGCCTCAGCCAGATCGCCAGGCTCCCCTGCCTCCGCCGGCTCGTCAGGCTCTCATGCCTCAGCCAGATCGCCAGGCTCCCCTGCCTCCGCCGGCTCGTCAGGCTCTTATGCCTCAGCCAGATCGCCAGGCTCCCCTGCCTCCGCCGGCTCGTCAGGCACTCATGCCTCAGCCGGATCACCAGGCTCCCTTGCTTCAGCCGGATCGTCAGGCTCCCCTGCCTCAGCCGGATCGTCAGGCTCCCCTGCCTCAGCCAGATCGCCAGGCTCCCCTGCCTCCGCCGGCTCGTCAGGCACTCATGCCTCAGCCGGATCACCAGGCTCCCTTGCTTCAGCCGGATCGCCAGGCTCCCCTGCCTCAGCCGGATCGCCAGGCTCCCGCGCCCCAACCGGCGACAGGTTCCCGCACATCAGCAGGGGTGACCGGTCTGCTCCTGATCCCCGGGATTGTCCCTTTGGTTGGCGTCCTGCGGCTGGAGCCGAACGCGCCGGGGAGGGGGTACCGTCACGTATGCACTCACTCGCTCTAGTTCGCCATGCTCCTGCATCTCAGCCGGATTGACAGGTTTCCTGCGCCTCAGCAGAGGTGACCGGTCCACTCCTGATCCCCGTGATCGTAGTTTTGTTCGCTGTCCTGCGGTAGGAGCCGCTCGTCGGGGAGGGGGTACTGTCACGTGTGCTCCCTTTCCGGCCTCTAGGTCACCAGGCTTCTCATTATGGCGCACACCTGTCACCATCGTTACGCGCACCTGTTAGTCATCACTCACCTGGACTCCATCACCTCCCTGATTAGCTTCCATATCTGTCTGTCTGTCTGTCTGTCTGTCTGTCTGTCTGTCTGTCTGTCTGTCTGTCTGTCTGTCTGTCTGTCTGTCTGTCTGTCTGTCTGTCTGTGTCTCTCTCTCTCTCTCTCTCTCTCTCTCTCTCTGTCTGTGTTTCTCTCTATTTCTCTCATCCTCTGTCTCATTTTTTCTGTCTCAAACACACAACATACACCCTTGCACACACACACAACATACACCCTTGCACACACACACAACATACACCATTGCACACACACACATACGCAAGCAAGCACCCACCCACACATGCACACAGGCTGAAGTAATTGAATCTGAAATAGGGAGTTGTAGATATCTCTCCAGCAGCAGCCTGTCAGGATCTAACACAGATCTCAACACAGCGTCAGAGCAAGGCGTTGGAGGTGTTGCGTCTGGTGCTGCCACATTCACACCTTCAGAGGAACACCATATAGCCCCCCAAACATACATTCAAACCACATCATTTAAGTAGGAAATCTATCCTAAATCAATTTTTTGATGGGACACTTTGATATCTTTGCATTCATTTGGTGTAAAAAAAAACTCTACATTGTATTTTATCCTACAATACAACTTTAGGGGTCACATTCCCCTCAATTTGAGCATGGATCTATGTATCATGTGTACTGTACGGCTCAATCCCAAATGGCACCCTATTTCCTATATAGTGCACTTATTTTGACCAAAAAAGGGTGCTATTTGGAACACCGACTACCTTTGTACTGTTACATGTTACATGCATGAAGTGTTTGATAGAAGAAACTACTGGTCTGTAGTGTCTGTGGTGTCTGTCTGTGTTTTGATGTCTCTACACCCCCCTCCACCTGACTCACTGCTAACTCATGCTGAAAGAGAGACAGAACGAGAGAGAGAGAGGAGGGGAGGGGATGGGGAGAGAGATAGACAGTGTGAGAGAGAACAATCACTAATGATGCTGTCAGACAGGCTGCTACTCTTTGAAGACACTCCCAGCAGAATGTGTGTGTTTGTTGTTTTGTGTGTGTGTTTGTGTGTGTGTGTGTGCTCCTGTGCATTCGGGTGTATGTGCTGTCTGTTAGTAAATCAAACAGACCCTCCATCACTGTCAAGTGCCACATTTGTAAGGAAAGCCGTCTTCCTGCTCTTGAAACAAGTCTCAAAAAGCACTTTTGTGAGATGCCAATCTACCGCTCTTTCATTTTGTTACTTGAAAAGCCCCGGACAGCAACAAACATAATGGTGCTTCTCTTTTCATCCTCCAGAGATGAAGGGACAATGACAAACCAGAGATTTTCCCTGTCTGGGTTTCTTTGTTTGTTAGTGGAGTGGTGTAGTGGAGTGTAGTAGTAGAGTGTAGTAATGGAGTGTAGTAGTAGAGTGTAGTAATGGAGTGTCTAAGTGTAGTGGAGGAGTGGTGTAGTGGAGTGTAATAGTAGAGCGAAGTAGTGGAGTGTAGTAGCGGAGTGGAGTAGTGGAGTGTGTAGTGGAGTGTCTAGTGGAGTGTAGTAATGGAGTGGAGTAGTGTAGTGTAGTGTAGTAGTGGAGTGTATTGGTGGAGTGTAGTAGTGGAGTGTATTGGTGGAGTGTAGTAGTGGAGTGGAGTGGTGGAGTGTAGTAGTGGAGTGGAGTGGAGAGTTGCGTAGTAGAGTGTAGTAGTGGAATGTAGTAGTGGTGTAGTGTCTAATGGAGCATAGTAGTGGAGTGGAGTAGTGGAGTAGTAGAGCATAGTAGTGGAGTGTCTAGTGGAGTGGAGTAGTAGAGTGTCTAGTGGAGCATAGTAGTGGAGCATAGTAGTGGAGTGGAGTAGTGTAGTGTAGTAGTGGAGTGTCTAATGGAGTGGTGGAGTGTCTAATGGAGCATAGTAGTGGAGTAGTGTAGTAGGGGAGTGGAGTGTAGTAATGGAGCGTAGTAGTGGAGTGTCTAGTGGAGTAGTGTAGGAGTGGAGTAGTGTAGGAGTGGAGTAGTGTAGTAGTGGAGTAGTGTAGGAGTGGAGTAGTGTAGTAGTGGAGTGTAGTAGTGGAGTGTAGTAGTGGTATGTCTAGTGTAGTGTAGTAATGGAGTGGAGTAGTGTAGTAGTGGAGTGGAGTAGTGGAGTAGTAGTAGTGGAGTGTCTAGTGTAGTGTAGTAATGGAGCGTATTCGTGGTGTGTGTAGTAGAGTGTAGTAGTGGAGTCTCTAGTGGAGTGGAGTAGTGGAGTAGTAGAGTGTCTAGCGGAGTGTCGTAGTGGAGTGGAGAAGTGGAGTGGAGTAGTGGGGTGTCTAGTGAAGTGTCTAGTGGGGTGTCTAGTGGAGTGGAGTAGTGGAGTGTAGTAGTGGAGTGTCTAGTGAAGTGTCTAGTGGAGTGTCGTAGTGGAGTGGAGTAGTGGAGTGGAGTAGTGGAGTGTAGTAGTGGAGTGTAGTGGAGTGGAGTAGTGGAGTGTAGTAGTGGAGTGTCTAGTGGAGTGTAGTAGTGGAGTGTAGTAGTGTAGTAGTGGAGTGTCTAGTGGAGTGTAGTAGTGGAGTGTCTAGTGGAGTGTCTAGTGGAGTGTCTAGTGGAGTGTCTAGTGGAGTGTCTAGTGGAGTGTAGTAGTGGAGTGTAGTAGTGGAGTGTAGTGGAGTGGAGTAGTGGAGTGTAGTAGTGGAGTGTCTAGTGGAGTGTAGTAGTGGAGTGTAGTAGTGTAGTAGTGGAGTGTCTAGTGGAGTGTAGTAGTGGAGTGTCTAGTGGAGTGTCTAGTGGAGTGTCTAGTGGAGTGTCTAGTGGAGTGTCTAGTGGAGTGTAGTAGTGGAGTGTCTAGTGGAGTGTCTAGTGGAGTGTAGTAGTGGAGTGTAGTAGTGGAGTGTCTAGTGGAGTGTAGTAGTGGAGTGTCTAGTGGAGTGTCTAGTGGAGTGTAGTAGTGGAGTGTAGTAGTGGAGTGTAGTAGTGGAGTGTCTAGTGGAGTGTCTAGTGGAGTGTAGTAGTGGAGTGTAGTAGTGGAGTGTAGTAGTGGAGTGTCTAGTGGAGTGTAGTAGTGGAGTGTCTAGTGGAGTGTAGTAATGGTGTGTCTAGTGGAGTGTAGTAGTGGAGTGTCTAGTGGAGTGTAGTAGTGGAGTGTAGTAGTGGAGTGTCTAGTGGAGTGTCTAGTGGAGTGTAGTAGTGGAGTGTCTAGTGGAGTGTCTAGTGGAGTGTAGTAATGGTGTGTCTAGTGGAGTGTAGTAGTGGAGTGACGTAGCGAAATCTAGTAGTGGAGTGTAGAGTGTCTAGGGGAGTGGAGTAGTGGTGGTGTGTAGTAGTGTAGTGTCTAGTGTAGTGTAGCAGTGGAGTGTAGCAGTGGAGTGTCTAGTGTAGTGTAGTAGTTGAGTGTAGTGTAGTAGTGGAGTGGAGTGTCTAGTGTAGTGTAGCAGTGGAGTGTCTAGTGTAGTGTCTAGGGGAGTTTAGTAGTTGAGTGTAGTAGGGGAGGAGTGGAGTGTGTAGTGTAGTAGTTGAGTGTAGTAGTGGAGTGTCTAGTGTAGTGGAGTAGTGTAGTGGAGTGGAGTAGTGTAGTGGAGTGGAGTAGTGTAGTGGAGTAGTGGAGTGTCTAGTGTAGTGTAGTAGTGGAGTGGAGTAGTGTAGTGGAGTGGAGTAGTGGAGTGTCTAGTGTAGTGGAGTAGTGGAGTGGAGTAGTGTAGTGGAGTAGTGGAGTGTCTAGTGGAGTGGAGTGGAGTAGTGGAGTAGTGGAGTAGTGGAGTGTAGTGTAGTAGTGGAGTGTCTAGTGTAGTGGAGTAGTGGAGTGGAGTAGGTAGTGGAGTGGAGAGTGGAGGCTAGTGGAGGTGTGGAGTGTAGAGTGGAGTGTCTAGTGGAGGGAGGGAGTAGTGGAGGCAGTGGAGTGGAGTAGTGGAGGCTAGTGGAGTGGAGTGGAGTAGTGGAGTGTCTAGTGGAGTGTCTAGGGGTGTGGAGTAGTGGAGTTTCTAGTGTAGTGGAGTGGAGTAGTGGAGTTTCTAGTGGAGTGGAGTAGTGGAGTGGAGTAGTGGAGTGTCTAGTGTAGTAGTGGAGTGTGTAGTGTAGTGGAGTAGTGTAGTGGAGTGGAGTAGTGTAGTGGAGTAGTGGAGTGTCTAGTGGAGTGGAGTAGTGGAGTTTCTAGTGTAGTGGAGTGTCTAGTGGAGTGTCTAGGGGAGTGGAGTTTCTAGTGTAGTGGAGTGGAGTAGTGGAGTTTCTAGTGTAGTGGAGTGGAGTAGTGGAGTGGAGTAGTGGAGTGTCTAGTGTAGTAGTGGAGTGTCTAGTGTAGTGGAGTAGTGTAGTGGAGTGGAGTGGAGTAGTGGAGTGTCTAGTGGAGTGGAGTAGTGGAGTTTCTAGTGTAGTGGAGTAGTGGAGTGTCTAGTGGAGTGGAGTAGTGGAGTAGTGGAGTGGAGTAGTGTAGTGGAGTAGTGGAGTGTCTAGAGGAGTGGAGTAGTGGAGTGTCTATTGGAGTGGAGTTTCTAGTGTAGTGGAGTGGAGTAGTGGAGTGGAGTAGTGGAGTGTCTAGTGTAGTGTAGTAGTGGAGTGTCTAGTGGAGTGGAGTAGTGGAGTGTATTAGGGGAGTGAGGTAGTGGAGTGGAGTAGTGGAGTGTAGTAGTGGAGTGGAGTACTGGAGTTTATTGGGCAGGATATCTCCTCGTAGTGTAGTGTGTAGGGTTTTTCTCCTACACTATAGTGGAGTGTGTAAACTGCCCCAGTGGGATCGAACCGACAACTCTGGTCATGCTATTACCATGCTCTGGGACACATAATGTCTTCAAGCTTTTGGCCTCATGTTTGGACCAAGTACATTGTAGATGTATGAGGATAGCATTGATGTACCTCAGTATATTGATATGATGTCCTGTAGATCTCTGAAACTCTTTACACACAAAACACACCCACTCAATGCGGCGGTGCCTCTGGGCAGCGGCCACAGGGTTTGTGGGAAGAATCAACAATGCAATTCAATGAAATATTTACCACAAAAGACAAATATTTCATAGTTTCTAATCAAAATGATTTCACAATCATCTATGGCTGATGATGCTTCTATACTATACAATACTATATCTATACCATATCTATATAATATCTATACTATATCTATACCGGTTCTTTATATCTTAACAATAACTATATCTATACTATATCTATATGATATCTATAATACATCTATATCTAATCTATATCTATATCTATTCTATTCGAAATCTATACATATATTCTATGTCCATAGTTATCTTCTTGGAACTATAGGGGGTGCTGTTCCGCATTAGCATATTTGGGTCTCCAAATTAAACTGCCTCGTGCTAAATTCTTGATCGTACAATATGCATATTATTGTTATTATTGGATAGAAAACACTTTCTAGTTTCTATAGCCGTTGGAATTTTGTCTCTGAGTGGTACAGAACTATATCTACAGCACTTTTCATGACAGGGGTCAGATTTCAGAAATTTTTACCCCTGATCTGGAGTCTGTTTTTAAGGCGACAGTGAATGCTATGAAGAAACCGACACTGCCTACGTCTTCCTCTGGGTGTCTGTACGTCATCACGTTTTGAATGGAGTCGATTGCACAATCACAGCCACTATAAAACAAGAAAACGTGGAAGTACCACTCTCTTCTCTTCGCGCGTCACAAGCAGGATGGACATCGGACTTGCCTCATTCCAAATCGTTGTTTAACCAGTAATATTTGTCTGGTCATGTTTTTACTCGTTATAGTTGTTAAAAACATCATAATGTAGTTAATTTGAACCGTTTTATAGCAATTTATATCCGTTTAGTGCGATTCTGAGGAATTTCTTTGTCGTGCACTTTTAAGCTTTGGGAACGTTTCGGGGTCTCGGTCGTTGTTAGTGGACATTTCGAAGGACAGAGGACATCTATCGACCAAAAGAAGTTTATAACATAGAAAGGATACATTGCCCAAGAATCTGATGGAAGAACAGCTCAAAGTAAGCAATATTTAATATGATAAATCGTTGTTCTGTCGAAATATTTTAAACGCATATTTCGCCATTTTGTTTGGTATAGCTTCACTTGGCGAACCCTGTATTGAAAAGTAAGGATAATTTAAAAAATGTAAGTCAGCGGTTGCATTAAGAACTAATTTGTCTTTCGATTCCTGTCAACCCTGTATTTTTTAGTCAAGTATATGATTAGCTTTCGATTAAACTAGATCACTCTGAAAGCTGACGTCCCTCATTTTGATGCTTGAGTTGTGACTATTTCCATTGTATAACCACGGTTTTGTATGGCTAAATCAGGGGCGAAAATCTGAGATCAACCTTGGAGGGGACAATTACATTAAATTTTCTCAAGAGCAATTCCTGAGGGGGACACCAAAAGTAGTGCTGTAACACATAGCATACGTTGTTAAATGTATATTGAGGAACCATAATTCCTACAACTGGATAATTGATAGGTACAGTAGTTAACTGAAGGGTTTTCCCAACTTGTTCAAATGTTTAAATCATTATAATTCTACTACTAACAATAGTTATAGCAGTGCTCCTTACCAGTCCAGTATGTATGCAGGTATTCGTACTTACAACCAGCAATATCAAGAAAGGTCAGTAGGTGACAATGGTACTGTACACTGTATGGGTGTAGTTTTCATAAATACAATGAACATGGTGTGATCACATCTAAAAGAATCTCCATTGAGAACCATCACAAAGTTGGTCTCCGTATTGAATTGACCTTTTAATTTGACTTTTTCTGATACATTTATATAGTCATTAAATATGTGCACCTGGCCTGAGTTTACAATATCTTTGCAAGAACAAAAAGCTTAAAATAAGTACAGTTCTAAAAGCAAAATAACTACTTCAATGAAAAACCCAAATAAATCAAACAAAATATCCTTCAGTCAGTGTCTCAACTCTTCAAACAGCAGCTATGGACAAGTATGTCGCACAAAGTATGCAATTTTAAATAAAATAACATGAAATAAATCATTTGTAAGTGTACTGAAAACTACTAAACAAAAGAACAACTATCAATTACACCATGGGTTCTCAAACAGGGGTCCATGGACTAATTGCAAGGAGTCCGTGAAATAAAAAAGTGTAATGAATGTAGTCAGTACCACAAGGTTTCCAGTAAGTTTACATATAATATAGAGGGGGTGGAGGTCCCTGAGGACCGCTCAAAACCTTGCCTGCCTTGCCTCAAAATATGCAGGGGTTCCAGTACCCCAAAAAGGTTGAGAACCACTGCTATACACACTACTGAACAAAAGAACCGAGCATATGTTTGCGGGTTTCCTCAACAACACATCAGTTGGCACTTTCGCAATGCCCTCGCCTGTTGTCTCCGACACCCTGTATAGCCCAATAAACTCCTTGTGAGGGACATGGTCATGGTCAACATAACGCAGACAGACATTCTCCTGTTCAGCACCAGAGACATCTTGAGTACCATCAACAATTAATGAAAATTGTACAATCGGAAGAGACCTAATCTCAGTTGCAATGCCTCGAATGACTATTGGCCATGATGTTCAGAATTTCATTCTGTGCTTTGGGGCCTGTGTACATTGTGGTACGCTCTGTTAACCACTTCAGTAAAATGGGATCATCCTCTTCTGCCCTAAGTTTCAAAATCTGGTATAAATTCCCACTGTCATCCGTGTGGCCTCTAAAGGCTTGTCCCTGTCTTACTACATGCCGCACCGAACTAACAATTTTCATCAAGCAATGCCTTGCGTCATCCTGCTGTTTACCCCACGCGCTGGACATAACTGGACACTGATTGGATTTAGCTGGTGTGCTGTTACAATTACAAAGTGGCGGTGGGTTTGGCAATTTTGATGTGCTGTGAATTTTTCAATGGCTTTTCTCCAGTTCCTAAATCCTGCACTAATGAAGGCAGCATCAGCTCTTTGGCCAAAAGATGGCTGGCTTGAAAACCCTTGGCTACAGTGAAAACACAACACTCCTTTTATTGATGGATTATAATGTAGCCAGGGGAAATCGCGAAACCATCTCTCTTGAAACGTCAACACTCTGTTGGCAAGAGTTTGCGGTTCTATAAATTGTGGGTGTGGCTGATATGGTTTTGTGCCATCACTGTGGTAACTGGACAATGCTGTGCCACTGTCCCCTATACTGGTGCTGCTGGCAACAAGGGTGACACTTGGTCCTGCCGTGGCTGTGACACTGTCCTCTGAAGTCTCTCTCCCTGGCTCTTTCCCTTTCACTACCCTAACTGACTCAGTCTGTCTCCTAGAAAATAAATAAGGTGTTTGCCGTACTCCTAACTACCGGTACCCAAAACTACACAATTAATCACAACAGCAATACCATTGCCGTAAACAAATCTTAGTTTAGTCACCAGTTTAAGTTGAGAGTGGGGGTATCCATGGCATTTTCCAATTATGTCCCTATTTTACAAGTCAAAAAAATTGAGAACCTTTCATAATGTTGCCAAACAAAGACTCAACAAACTTACCTGAGACTCCCTGTCTGCCAGTCTGTCCCTGCATATCTGTCCCCAGCTCTGCTGTCTGTGTGCCATCTGTTGCCTGCTCTGCCTAATGACATCATTGTGAAACATTTCCATTAGCATTTCACTTCTTTCTTATGAACATTTTATCAACTAGTCTTTGAGATATTAGGATACTAGAGTTCTTACTATGCGTTTTGGTGTACTGACAAATACTCTTGATGTCCGTCTTCTTCTAAATGTTCGCCATTTTTCTACCTGGCTGGCTGGCTGGCCTAGCTGCACACACACACATTTACACAACACATGCTGCAACCTTTTGTAATTTAAATAGTTTGTTTCATATTGGCTGGCTTCCAACAATAGCTGAATTTGTAAAGCTAGCGAGCACCAATTCTGTTGCTGTGTGTTTGCTATAATCTTTGCTACCTGGTTAAATAAAGGTTAAATAAAATAAAATAAAAAAAGTTCACTAGCGACAATTTATCTTTTGCAACGAGACCATTATATATATTTAAGACAATGGTAGAAGAGAGTGTAGTTCTGTTCTGTTCAGTTTGGACTTCAGTTTATCGCTAACCTTATCACAGGGACGTCGAAGCACTACAGCTGCATGCTGATCTTGGAATAAACTGATGATAGCAAAGATTCCATCTTTGACGACGCCACATAAATGGAATAGGTACTAGCTAGCTTGATAGTTAATGTTTGCTTTAGTTTGCGCGCTAGCTCTGCAAATTCAGTTAGTGTGTGAACCCTGCCAACATAAAAATAAATAAATAACATTGCTATGGACCTGCTATGGATTGACTGGATTAACCTCACGTCAGTTACATACATGTCCCTTTCGGACAGTAGTTACGAACCCTCTATTACCTTGCCAGCTAAAGAACTGGCAGTGGATCAAACCATTGTGAGGCAAAGGGCGGGGGGGGTCGCAATCTTTTGAAACTTAAACGCGCTATTAAGTGTCTATAATCAGCACAAGTGCTTTCATTGCGTATTATTAATATTATTGAAATTACATAGTTATGTTTACAGTGATATATTGGGGGGGACAAATCATATTTTTCCCAAGATGGGGGGGTCGTGTCCCCCCCGTCCCCCCTGGGATTTCCGCCTATGGGCTAAATATGCACATTTTCGAACAAACTGTATATGTATGTTGTAAAATGATGTTACAGGAGTGTCATCGGAAGAATTCTGAGAAGGTTAGTGAAAAAATTAATATATTTTGGCGGTGATTACGTTATAGCGCTCTTTGGCTGGAATCGATGCTCTGGTAACGTTTTCACATGTGGTATGCTAACTTATCGATTTATTGTGTTTTCGCTGTAAAACGCTTAGAAAATCTGAAATATTGTCTGGAATCACAAGATCTGGGTCTTTCCATTGCTATGCTTTGTCTATTCTTATGAAATGTTTTATTAAGAGTAAATTGGTCATACACGTTGCTCTCTATAGTAATTCTAGTCGTCTTGTGATGGTCGGTGCAATTGTAAACTGTGATTTCTACCTGAAATATGCACTTTTTTCTAACAAAACCTATCCTATACCATAAATATGTTATCAGACTGTCATCTGAAGAGGTTTTTTCTTGGTTAGTGGCTATCAATATCTTAGTTTAGCCGAATTGGTGATAGCACCTGAAGTAGTAAGAAACTGATGGAGTTAGAAAAGTGGTGTATTTTGCTAACGTGTTTAGCTAATAGATTTACATATTTTGTCTTCCCTGTAAAACATTTTAAAAATCTGAAATGGTGGCTTTATTCACAAGATCTGTATCTTTCATCTGGTGTCTTGGACTTGTGATTTAATGATATTTAGATGCTACTATCTACTTGTGAAGCTATGCTAGCTATGCTAATCAGTGTGTGGGGGGGTGGGGGGTGATCCCGGACCCGGGGTAGAGGCTCGTTAGAGGTTATACTATAACTATATCTACGCTATAACTATATATAATCTATATCTATATTTATATTAGAACTATATCTATTCTATATCAATACTACAACTATATCTATACTGTATCTATATCTATACTAAAGCTATATCTATACTATATCTATATCTATTCTATATCTGTTCGATATCTATCTATATATTCTATATCTATAGTTATACTATAACTATATCTATACTATAACTATATATAATCGATATCTATATTTATATTAGATCTACATATATATTCTATACTATAACTATATCTATACTGTGTCTATATCTATTCTTTATTTATATCTATACTAAAGCTATATCTATACTATATCTATATCTATACTGTGTCTATATCTATTCTTTATTTATATCTATACTAAAGCTATATTTATACTATATATCTATTCTATAACTATATCTGTTCGATATCTATGTATATATTCTATATCTATAGTTATACTATAACTATATCTAATCTATATCTATATTTATATTAGATCTATATCTTATCTATATCTATACTATAACTACAGTATATCTATACCGTATCTATATCTATTCTTTATCTATATCTATACTAAAGCTATATCTATACTATAACTATATCTATACAATAACTATATCTATTCTATATCAATATTTATATTAGATCTATATCTATACTATATATATTCCATATCTATACTACTGCTATATCTATACTATATCTATATCGATTCTATATATATATATATTATATACCTGTATATATTCTATATCTATATCTACACTATAACTATATCATTACTATATCTATTACATATCTATTTCAATACTATAACTATATCTATACTATAACTATATCTGTACTTTAACTATATCTATACCATAACTATATCTATACCATAACTATATCTATACTATATCTATTCTACATCTATTCTATATCTATATCTATACTTAACTATATCAATACTATATCTATATCTATTCTTTATCTATATCTATACTATTTCTATATCTCTACCTTACCTATATCTGTTCTATATCTATATATATATTCTATATCTATATCTATTCTATATCTATACGATAACTAAATCTATAGAATCAGACGCCTCACAAGTCCTCAACTGGCAGTTTAATTAAATAGTACACGCAAAACTCCAGTCTCAACGTCAACAGTGAAGAGGCAACTCCGGGATGCTGGCCTTCTAGGCAGAGTTCCTCTAGTGTCTGTGTTTTTTTGCCCATCTTAATCTTTTCCTTTTATTGGCCAGTCTGAGATCTGTCTTTTTCTTTGCAACGCTGCCTAGAAGGCCTGCATCTCGGAGTCGCCTCTTCACTGTTGACGTTGAGACTGGTGTTTTGTACTTGTCCTCTTGCTCAGTTGTGCACCGGGGCCTCCCACTCCTCTTTCTATTCTGGTTAGGGCCAGTTTGCACTGTTCTGGGAAGGGTGTAGTGCACAGCGTTGTATGAGATCTTCAGTTTCTTGGCAATTTCTCGCATGGAATAGCCTTAATTTCTCAGAACAAGAATAGACTGACGAGTTTCAGAACAGTCTTTGTTTCTGGCCATTTGGAGCCTGTAATCCAACCCACAAATGCTGATGCTCCAGATACTCAACTAGTCTAAAGAAGACAGTTTTATTGCTTCTTTAATCAGGACAACAGTTTTCAGCTTTGCTAACATAATTGCAAAAGGGTTTTCTAATGATCAATTAGCCTTTTAAAATTATACATTTGGATTAGCTAACACAATTTGCTTTACAAATTGACTTTATTGTGTGGAAACTAGGTTGTTTTATTCAAGCTTGCTTACACCCAACAGAAGACCCCACTCTTGCCTCCTCTCTAGTGGGTTAAAATGGCAGACTTGGCACAGAGTAACGGTTGGAGTTCTACCCTGTTACTGTCATTTTGAGCTATGGCTAGGTTAAGCAAAGCTACTACTTAATTGAGTTATTTCAAGTGTCCATTGGAACACAGGAGTGATGGTTGCTGATAATGGGCCTCTATACGCCTATGTAGATATTCCATAAAAAATCTGCCGTTTCCAGCTACAATAGTCATTTACAACATTAACAAAAAAATAATTGCTTTTACTTCAAAAACAAGGATATTTCTAAGTGACCCCAATCTTTTGAACGGTAGCATATATATATACTATACCTGTATCTATGCTATATCTGTGCTATATCTATATGATATCTATAGCTACACTGAGTCCACAAAACATTAGGAACACCTTCCAAATCAAATCAAATGTATTTATGTAGCCCTTCTTACATCAGCTGATATCTCAAAGTGCTGTACAGAAACCCAGCCTAAAACCCCAAAACAGCAAGCAATGCAGGTGTAGAAGCACGGTGGCTAGGAAAAACTCCCTAGAAAGGCCAAAACCTAGGAAGAAACCTAGAGAGGAACCAGGCTAGGGGGGTGGACAGTCCTCTTCTGGCTGTGCCGGGTGGAGATTATAACAGAACATGGCCACGATGTTCAAATGTTCATTAACGACCAGCATGGTCAAATAATAATAATCACAGTAGTTGTCGAGGGTGCAACAAGTCAGCACCTCAGGAGTAAATTTCAGTTGGCTTTTCATAGCAGATCATTAAGAGTATCTCTACCGCTTCTGCTGTCTCTAGAGAGTTGAAAACAGCAGGTCTGGGACAGGTAGCACGTCCGGTGAACAGGTCAGGGTTCCATAGCCGCAGGAAGAACAGTTGAAACTGGAGCAGCAGCACGGTCAGGTGGACTGGGGACAGCAAGGAGTCATCATGCCAGGTAGTCCTGAGGCATGGTCCTAGGTCTCAGGTCCTCCGAGAGAGAGAAAGAAAGAAAAAGAGAAAGAGAGAATTAGAGAGAGCATACTTAAATTCACACAGGACACCGGATAAGACAGGAGAAGTACTCCAGATATAACAGACTGACCCTAGCCACCCGACACATAAACTACTGCAGCATAAATACTGGAGGCTGAGACAGGAGGGGTCAGGAGACACTGTGGCCCCATCCGATGATACCCCCGGACAGGGCCAAACAGGCAGGATATAACCCCACCCACTTTGCCAAAGCACAGCCCCCACACCACTAGAGGGATACCTTCAACCACCAACTTACCATCCTGAAACAAGGCCGAGTATAGCCCACAAAGATCTCCGCCACGGCACAACCCAAGGGGGGCGCCAACCCAGACAGGAAGATCCCGTCAGTGACTCAACCCACTCAAGTGACGCACCCCTCCTAGGGACGGCATGGAAGAGTAAGCCAGTGACTCCGCCCCTGTAATAGGGTTAGAGGCAGAGAATCCCAGTGGAGAGAGGGGAACCGGCCAGGCAGAGACAGCAAGGGCGGTTCGTTGCTCCAGAGCCTTTCCGTTCACCTTCACACTCCTGGGGCAGACTACACTCAATCATATGACCTACTGAAGAGATGAGTCTTCAGTGAAGACTTAAAGGTTGAGACCGAGTCTGCGTCTCTCACAATGGTAGGCAGACCATTCCATAAAAATGGAGCTCTATAGGAGAAAGCCCTGCCTCCAGCTGTTTGCTTAGAAATTCTAGGGACAATTAGGAGGCCTGTGTCTTGTGACCGTAGCGTACGTGTAGGTACGTACGGCAGGACCAAATCGGAAAGATAGGTAGGAGCAAGCCCATGTAATGCTTTGTAGGTTAGCAGTAAAACCTTGAAATCAGCCCTAGCCTTAACAGGAAGCCAGTGTAGGGAGGCTAGCACTGGAGTAATATGATCACATTTTTTGGTTCTAGTCAGGATTCTAGCAGCCGTATTTAGCACTAACTGAAGTTTATTTCGTGCTTTATCCGGGTAGCCGGAAAGTAGAGCATTGCAGTAATCTAAACTAGAAGTAACAAAAGCATGGATTAATTTTTCTGCATCATTATTGGACAGAAAGTTTCAGATTTTTGCAATGTTACGTAGATGGATGGTGTCCCCTTTTGCCCTCAGAACAGCCTCAATTCATCGTGGCATGGACTCTGTTAGGTGTCAAAGCGTTCCATGGGGATACTGGCCCATGTTGACTCCAATGCTTTCCACAGTTGTGTCAAGTTGGCTGGATTTCATTGGGTGGTGGACCATTCTTGATACACACGGGAAACTGTTGAGCATGAGAAACCCAGAAGCGTTGCAGTTCTTGACACATTTAAACCGGTGCACCTGGCACCTACTACCATACCCCCTTCAAAGGCACTTAAAGGCACCAAGTCTTGCCCATTCACCCCCTGAATGGTACACATACACAATCCATATTTCAATTGTCTCAAGGCTTAAAACCTTCACCTACACTGATTGAAGTGGATTTAACAAGTGACATCAATAAGGGATGATAGACTGACCAGGTTGATCGAGGTGAACGCTGTGTCATGGCAATGCTGTTTTGTCCCCTCAGTGTATATCTTTGCTTCCCACCATGGACTAACAATACAGTATATCGCTCCAGTCCATGCACTTCACAGTGACAGAAAACAATGACTAAAAGCAACATAAAAGTGACATGTGATACAAATCTCCCAAATCTCCCATTTGTTTGTTCTCACTCATATCCAAAGTTCAGGGAAATGAGTTCCTCAGCCTTAATGAGGGCTTTGTGTAGGAGGGGTTTAGGCTCATCAGAGGAGGAGAGGGGAGATGAGGAGCGAGGAGAGGAGAGGGGAGGAAGAGCGGGGGAGAGGAGAGAGGAAGAGAGGAGGAGCGGGTTGGCGTGCTGTGGTGGAGATCTTTGTGGGCTATACTCGGC
The DNA here is from genome assembly GCF_045679555.1 of Salvelinus alpinus. NCBI lineage: Eukaryota > Metazoa > Chordata > Actinopteri > Salmoniformes > Salmonidae > Salvelinus > Salvelinus alpinus. The sequence continues at coordinate 66,201,201 of NC_092095.1, read as the reverse complement.
CTTGTCTCAGGATTGTAAGTTGGTGGTTGAAGATATCCCTCTAGTGGTGTGGGGGCTGTGCTTTGGCAAAGTGGGTGGGGTTATATCCTTCCTGTTTGGCCCTGTCCGGGGGTTTCTTCTGATGGGGCCACAGTGTCTCTTGACCCCTCCTGTCTCAGCCTCCAGTATTTATGCTGCAGTAGTTTATGTGTCGGGGGGCTAGGGTCAGTTGGTTATACCTGGAGTACTTCTCCTATCTTATCCAGTGTCCTGTGTGAATTTAAGTATGCTCTCTCGAATTCTCTCGTTCTCTCTTTCTTTCTCTCTCTCGGAGAACCTGAGCCCTAGGACCATACGTCACGGCAAACCGGGCATGATGACTCCTTGCTGTCCCCAGTCCGCCTGGCCTTGCTGCTATTCCAGTTTCAGCTGTTCTGCCTGCGGTTATGGAACCCCTACCTGTCCCAGACCTGCTGTTTTCAACTCTTAATGATCGGCTATGAAAAGCCAACTGATATTTATTCCTGATTATTATTTGACCATGCTTGTCATTTATGAACATTTTGAAAATCTTGGCTCTCTCTAATTCTCTCCTTCTCTCTTTCTTTCTCTCTCTCGGAGGACCTGAGCCCTAGGACCATACGTCAGGACTACCGGGCATGATGACTCCTTGCTGTCCCCAGTCCGCCTGGCCTTGCTGCTATTCCAGTTTCAGCTGTTCTGCCTGCGGTTATGGAACCGCCACCTGTCCCAGACCTGCTATTTTCAACTCTTAATGATCGGCTATGAAAAGCCAACTGAAAATTATTCATGATTATTATTTGACCATGCATGTCACTTATGAATATTTTGAACATCTTGGCATAGTTCTGTTATAATCTCCACCCGGCACAGCCAGAAGAGGACTGGCCACCCCTCATAGCCTGGTTCCTCTCTAGGTTTCTTCCTAGGTTTTGGCCTTTCTAGGGAGTTTTTCCTAGCCACCGTGCTTCTACACCTGCATTGCTTGCTGTTTGGGGTTTTAGGCTGGGTTTCTGTACAGCACTTCGAGATATTAGCTGATGTACGAAGGGCTATATAAAATAAACTTGATTTGATTTGATTTGAGAGTAGGAGAGGAGGAGAGGAGGAGAGGAGAGATGAGTAGAGGAGGAGCGGGGGAGAGGAGGAGAGGGGAGAGGAGAAAGGAGGAGAGAGGAGAAGAGGAAATGTCTTAATCACAGATGTGGAGGACAGTATTCTCTTCCTCTCTTTCGCTTTCTCGCTCACTTCCTCTCCCTTGGTCTCTCTCTGTCTCTCTCTCACTCTCTCTGTCTCGCTCTCTCTCTGTCTCGCTCTCGCTCTGTCTCGCTCTCTCTCTCTCTGTCTCTCTCTCTCTCTCTCACACACACACAAACACACACTCTATCCCTGTCTCTCTCTCCCTTCCCCACACATCCTCTGCCCCTCTCTAAAATAGCAGCTAATCAGCCTAACCTTCTCTCAGCCTGGCGAGGGGCGCGCCACAGTGGGGAGAACATGAAAAAACACACCACCCTCACATCCGTGTCGTTCTCGCTCTCTTCCCCTCTCTCCCCAAGCGCCAGGTTTCCTGCATCGAGCCACGTCTGTGAAGATAGCTAGCGCTCCTCTTTGTGATGTCTGACATCTCAGAGGAGGGTAGGAGGGGGATAGGGAGGGAGGGGGAATGGGAGAGAGGGAGGGAAGGGTGAGGCGTGGGGGATTCGGAGCTGCACCTTTCATCCCATGGAGCCCCTATCCTGAAGGGAAGTGTGTGTGTGTGTGTGTGCGTGTGTGTGCATGCACATGCATGTGTGAAAGGTAGGGGGTGCCAATTAAGGAACCAGCACCAACATTCGTTCCAGAGCCTTCTGACACAGTAGGTTATACTGTAGCCATGTTCCCCCCCAGAACCACTACACACTAATAAAAAGAAGAGAGGGAACCATGGAGATGTCCTTGGCCCCATAGGTTCTAAGGGACTACTTTTCTCTGGGTCGTGGTGAGGCTTTGATCTCAGAGGATCATGAGCTAACACAAGGCCCCAGGCTGCCACTTTCAATTGTTCACTCTCTCTCTCTCTCTCTCTCTCTCTCTCTCTCTCTCTCTCTCTCTCTCTCTCTTTCTCTCTCTCTTTCTCTCTCTCTCTCTGTCTCTCTCTCTCTCTCTCTCTCTCTCTCTCTCTCTCTCTCTCGCTCTCTTTCTCTCTCTCTCTCTCTCTCTCTCTCGCTCTCTCGCTCTCTCTCTCGCTCTCTGTCTTTCTTTCACTCTCGCTCTCTGTCTCTCTTTCGCTCTCTGTCTCTCTTTCGCTCTCTGTCTCTCTTTCGCTCTCTGTCTCTCTTTCGCTCCCTGTCTCTTGCTCTGTCTCCCTGTCGCTCTCTGTTTCACTCTCTCGTTCCAGGTTTCGCTTTAATTGTCTCCATTCTGCTTTTTTTCTCCTGCCGTGGAGGCTGTTTCACAGCCATGCTATACAGTCAGTGTGCCAGGAAGGAGAGATGATCTGAATCAGTGGGATCATAGAATGACAAGAGGGAAAATAATGACACTCATTTACAAAATGGAAACTTCTCTTGTATCCACTTGTCCAAAATGTGTATCAATGACGAAGAGGAAGTGGAATTGTTTTACATTTGGTTACATAACCATTTTTAAAGCAAATGAAAAGGCCTCAAAATGCTTTTTTAATATTCGGAGTTACATTTCCTCCCCTCTCTCTCTCTCTCTCTCTCTCTCGTTGTCCTGGTGTTAGTTGTTGTTTGTGTTCTATTGGACTGGAAGATGGAGGACGGTGTGTTGAGTTTCTCTAGCAGAGTAATAGAGAGAGCCTCCGGCCAGTGTGTGTGACCAGTGGGACATCCAAGTGTGTGTGTGTGTGTGTGTGTGTGTGTGTGTGTGTGTGTGTGTGTGTGTGTGTGTGTGTGTGTGTGTGTGTGTGTGTGCATGCGTGCGTGCGTGTGGGTGTGTGCGTGCGTGTGTGTGTGTGTGACCAATGGGACAGTCAGGATATCCAGGACACTAGGCCCTTCACACCATGTCCTATAAATCCTCTGGTGTTGTCCTTGACTCAGTACATACCCAGTCAGCCTGGCTCCAGATCATCTGTCTCCCTCTTTGACACTGCTTCTCAATCCTGGTCCCAGGGACCCAAAGGGGTGCACATTTTTGCCCTAGCACTACACAGCTGATTCAAATGATCAACTCATCAAAAGGCTTTGATGATTTGAATCAGGTGTGTAGTGCTAGGGCAAAATCTAAAATGTGCCCCCATTTGGGTCCCCAGGACCAGGTTTGAGAACCACTACTCTATGGTATTCCTTACAGAGTCCTCCAGACCAAATGGTTTATGCTGCCCCCCTCTCTCAATCTCTTTACCTCCTTCTGTCTCTCCACCTCTCCATCCTTCTCTCTTTTCTCCTCATTCACTCCCTTACTCCCTCCCAGTTTGATTTCTCCTTTTTCTCCTTTTTCTCACTCTGTTCTTTCTCTGGCACATCTCTCCCTCTCACATCCCAAAGATCAACAGGTAGGCTCAGAGGGAATCATGACCTATATCCCAAAGATCAACAGGTAGGCTCAGAGGGAATCATGACCTATATCCCAAAGATCAACAGGTAGGCTCAGAGGGAATCATGACCTATATCCCAAAGATCAACAGGTAGGCTCAGAGGAAATCATGACCTATATCCCAAAGATCAACAGGTAGACTCAGAGGAAATCATGACCTATATCCCAAAGATCAACAGGTAGGCTCAGAGGGAATCATGACCTATATCCCAAAGATCAACAGGTAGGCTCAGAAGGAATCATGACCTATATCCCAAAGATCAACAGGTAGGCTCAGAGGGAATCATGACCTATATCTCAAAGGTCAACAGGTAGGCTCAGAGGGAATCATGACCTATATCCCAAAGATCAACAGGTAGGCTCAGAGGGAATCATGACCTATATCCCAAAGATCAACAGGTAGGCTCAGAGGAAGGTTCCCTCTAATGATGTGTGGATTTATATATAGAATAGTTTATATATAGTATTGTTTATAGTATAGGTTATATATAGTATAGGTTACAGTATAATTTATATATAGTTAGTTTATATATAGTATTGTTTACAGTATAGTTTATATATAGTATTGTTTTCAGTATAGTTTATATATAGTATAGTTTATATATATTGTATAGTTTATATATAGTATAGTGTATAGCATAGTTTATATGTAGTATAGTTTATATGTAGTATTGTTTACAGTATCGTTTATATCTAGTATAGTTTATATATGGTATTGTTTATAGTATAGTTTAAATATAGTATTGTTTATAGTATAGTTTATATATAGTATAGTTTATAGTAACGTTTATATATAGAATAGTATATGTATAGTATTATTTACAGTATAGCTTATATATAGTATAGTTTATTGTATAGTTTATATATATAGTATATTTTATATATAGTATTGTTTACAGTATAGTTTATATATAGTATAGTTTATATATATAATATAGTTTATATACAGTATTGTTCATAGTATAGTTTATGTATATAGTATAGTTTATATATAGTATTGTTTATAGTATAGTGCATATATAGTATAGTTTATATATAGTATTGTTTACAGTATAGTTTATATATAGTATAGTTTATAGTATAGTTTGTATATAGTATTATTTGCAGTATAGTTTATATATAGTGTAGTTTAAAGTATAGTTTATATATATATCGTATAGTTTATGTATAGTTTATAGTATTGTTTATATATATAATATAGTTTATGTATAGTATTATTTACAGTATAGTTTATATATAGTATAGTTTATAGTATAGTTTATATATATAGTATAGTTTATATATAGTATTGTTTACAGTATAGTTTATATATAGTATAGTTTATATATATAGTATAGTTTATATATAGTATTGTTTACAGTATAGTTTATATATAGTATAGTTTATAGTATAGTTTATATATAGTATAGTTTATAGTATAGTTTATATATATAGTATAGTTTATATATAGTATTGTTTACAGTATAGTTTATATATAGTATAGTTTATATATATAGTATAGTTTATATATAGTATTGTTTACAGTATAGTTTATATATATATAGTACTGGAGTTTATTAGAGTCTTGGTGTGTTTCATGCTACAGTTTGGAGTTGGTGCCAGAACTTTGCTATAGTTTGTAGTTGGTGGCAGAACTTTGAGGAAAAACTTGATGTATTGAAAGATTATCCGATACACACACAGAGAGAAAGAAAAAGAAAATTAGATGGCAGGAAGGAGAGAATAATAGAGAGAGGAGGGAGGGAGGGAGGGAGTGAGGGAGAAACAAAATAACTCTTTCAAAACTGAGGAAGGTGTTTGATACTCCAATTCTCTTTCTCCATACTTAATTATAAGACACACACACATACCCCCCCCCCCCCCCCCCCTGATAGGCTCACTGTATTCTATAACCTATGGGAGCTCATTAGAGCCCAGACGAGTGGTATCGGTGCAGGTTGGTCCCTCGTGATCGTCACAATGTGTGCCACCAGGGTCCAATATATTGGATTGATGAAGTGGCAAAACGGGCATAGAGTTGCTCCTACGAGCTGGGTATCACTCCTTTCTCCCCTGAGCCTCTATGGCTGCCTTTACACAGGCAGACCAATTATGGATATTTTTACACTAATTGGTCTTTTGACCAATCATATCAGATATTTTGTCAATAATTGGGTAAAAGATCAGAGTCGGTCTGCCTGCGTAAACACACCTTATGAGTCATAGAGACAGGGTTTAAATGCGGGCTGGGCACAGTGGGGAGGGCTGGGACAGTGGGGAGATGGGACAGTGGGGGGATGGGACAGTGGGGGGGGGGGTGAGACAGTGGGGAGGGCTGGGGACAGTGGGGAGGGCTGGGGACAGTGGGGAGGGATGGGGACAGTGGGGGGGATGAGACAGTGGGGAGGGCTGGGGACAGTGGGGAGGGCTGGGACAGTGGGGAGGGATGGGACAGTGGGGAGGGATGGGACAGTGGGGAGGGATGGGGACAGTGGGGGGGATGAGACAGTGGGGAGGGATGGGGACAGTGGGGAGGGCTGGGCACAGTGGGGAGGGCTGGGGACAGTGGGGAGGGAAAGGACAGTGGGGAGGGCTGGGCACAGTAGGGAGGGCTGGGACAGTGGGGAGGGATGGGACAGTGGGGAGGGATGGGGACAGTGGGGGGGATGAGACAGTGGGGAGGGATGGGGACAGTGGGGAGGGCTGGGCACAGTGGGGAGGGCTGGGGACAGTGGGGGGGGATGGGACAGTGGGGGGGATGAGACAGTGGGGAGGGATGGGGACAGTGGGGAGGGCTGGGCACAGTGGGGAGGGCTGGGGACAGTGGGGGGGATGGGACAGTGGGGAGGGCTGGGGACAGTGGGGGGGATGGGACAGTGGGGGGGATGAGACAGTGGGGAGGGCTGGGGACAGTGGGGAGGGCTGGGGACAGTGGGGAGGGATGGGACAGTGGGGAGGGATCGGACAGTGGGGAGGGATGGGGACAGTGGGGGGGATGAGACAGTGGGGAGGATGAGACAGTGGGGAGGGATGGGGACAGTGGGGAGGGCTGGGGACAGTGGGGAGGGAAAGGACAGTGGGGAGGGCTGGGGACAGTGGGGAGGGATGGGACAGTGGGGGGGGGCTGGGACAGTGGGGGGGATGGGACAGTGGGGGGGATGAGACAGTGGGGAGGGCTGGGACAGTGGGGAAGGCTGGGACATTGGGGAGGGCTGGGACAGTGGGGGGGATGAGACAGTGGGGAGGGATGGGGACAGTGGGGAGGGATGGGGACAGTGGGGAGGGCTGGGGACAGTGGGGAGGGATGGGGACAGTGGGGAGGGCTGGGGACAGTGGGGAGGGAAAGGACAGTGGGGAGGGCTGGGGACAGTGGGGAGGGAAAGGACAGTGGGGAGGGCTGGGACAGTGGGGGGGGATGGGACAGTGGGGGGGGATGGGACAGTGGGGAGGGCTGGGACAGTGGGGGGGGTGAGACAGTGGGGGGGATGAGACAGTGGGGAGGGCTGGGACAGTGGGGAGGGCTGGGACAGTGGGGATGGATGGGGACAGTGGGGAGGGCTGGGACAGTGGGGAAGGCTGGGACAGTGGGGAGGGCTGGGACAGTGGGGAGGGCTGGGACAGTGGGGATGGATGGGGACAGTGGGGAGGGCTGGGACAGTGGGGAAGGCTGGGACAGTGGGGAGGGCTGGGACAGTGGGGAGGGCTGGGACAGTGGGGAGGGCTGGGACAGTGGGGATGGATGGGGACAGTGGGGAGGGCTGGGACAGTGGGGAAGGCTGGGACAGTGGGGAGGGCTGGGACAGTGGGGGGGGGATGAGACAGTGGGGAGGGATGTGGACAGTGTGGACAGTAGGGATGTGGACAGATGTGGACAGCAGGGATGGATGGGGACAGTGGGGACGGATGGGGAAAGTGGGGAGGGATGGGGACAGTGGGGAGGGCTGGGGACAGTGGAAGGGCTGAGGTCCCAAGGGATTGTTTGGGGAGAGTAGGGATGGATGGGGACAGTGGGGAGGGATGGATGGGACAGTGGGGAGGGATGGGGACAGTAGGGATGGATGGGACAGTGGGGAGGGCTGGGGACAGTAGGGATGGATGGATGGGACAGTGGAGAGGGATGAGGACAGTGGGGAGGGCTGGGGACAGTGGAGAGGGATGAGGACAGTGGAGAGGGATGAGGACAGTGGGGAGGGCTGGGGAAAGTGGAGAGGGATGAGGACAGTGGAGAGGGATGAGGACAGTGGAGAGGGATGAGGACAGTGGGGAGGGCTGGGGACAGTGGAGAGGGATGAGGACAGTGGGGAGGGCTGGGGACAGTGGAGAGGGATGAGGACAGTGGGGAGGGCTGGGGACAGTGGAGAGGGATGAGGACAGTGGAGAGGGATGAGGACAGTGGACGGGCTGAGGTCCCAAGTCATTGTTTCCCAATAAGTGTTAAACATGTCAACATGGG
>NC_092095.1:66144389-66193126 GCF_045679555.1 Salvelinus alpinus | reverse complement strand
CTATCTCAATGGGACTGGATAAGTCATGATGAATAACATAATATGTAAACTATCTCAATGGGACTGGATAAGTCATGATGAATAACATAATGTAAACTATCTCAATGGGACTGGATAAGTCATGATGAATAACATAATATGTAAACTATCTCAATGGGACTGGATAAGTCATGATGAATAACATCATGTAAACTATCTCAATGGGACTGGATAAGTCATGATGAATAACATCATGTAAACTATCTCAATGGGACTGGATAAGTCATGGTGAATAACATCATGTAAACTATCTCAATGGGACTGGATAAGTCATGATGAATAACATCATGTAAACTATCTCAATGGGACTGGATAAGTCATGATGAATAACATCATGTAAACTATCTCAATGGGACTGGATAAGTCATGATGAATAACATAATATGTAAACTATCTCAATGGGACTGGATACGTCATGGTGAATAACATCATGTAAACTATCTCAATGGGACTGGATAAGTCATGATGAATAACATAATATGTAAACTATCTCAATGGGACTGGATAAGTCATGATGAATAACATAATATGTAAACTATCTCAATGGGACTGGATAAGTCATGGTGAATAACATCATGTAAACTATCTCAATGGGACTGGATAAGTCATGATGAATAACATAATATGTAAACTATCTCAATGGGACTGGATACGTCATGGTGAATAACATCATGTAAACTATCTCAATGGGACTGGATAAGTCATGATGAATAACATAATATGTAAACTATCTCAATGGGACTGGATAAGTCATGATGAATAACATAATATGTAAACTATCTCAATGGGACTGGATAAGTCATGATGAATAACATAATATGTAAACTATCTCAATGGGACTGGATAAGTCATGATGAATAACATAATATGTAAACTATCTCAATGGGACTGGATAAGTCATGATGAATAACATAATATGTAAACTATGTCAATGGGACTGGATAAGTCATGATGAATAACATCATGTAAACTATCTCAATGGGACTGGATACGTCATGATGAATAACATAATATGTAAACTATCTCAATGGGACTGGATAAGTCATGATGAATAACATCATGTAAACTATCTCAATGGGACTGGATAAGTCATGATGAATAACATCATGTAAACTATCTCAATGGGACTGGATAAGTCATGATGAATAACATCATGTAAACTATCTCAATGGGACTGGATAAGTCATGATGAATAACATCATGTAAACTATCTCAATGGGACTAGATAAGTCATGATGAATAACATCATATGTAAACTATCTCAATGGGACTGGATAAGTCATGATGAATAACATCATGTAAACTATCTCAATGGGACTAGATAAGTCATGATGAATAACATCATATGTAAACTATCTCAATGGGACTAGATAAGTCATCATGAATAACATCATGTAAACTATCTCAATGGGACTGGATAAGTCATGATGAATAACATAATATGTAAACTATCTCAATGGGACTGGATAAGTCATGAAGAATAACATAATATGTAAACTATCTCAATGGGACTGGATAAGTCATGAAGAATAACATAATATGTAAACTATCTCAATGGGACTGGATAAGTCATGATGAATAACATAATATGTAAACTATCTCAATGGGACTGGATAAGTCATGATGAATAACACCATGTAAACTATCTCAATGGGACTGGATAAGTCATGATGAATAACATCATGTAAACTATCTCAATGGGACTGGATAAGTCATGATGAATAACACCATGTAAACTATCTCAATGGGACTAGATAAGTCATGATGAATAACATCATGTAAACTATCTCAATGGGACTGGATAAGTCATGATGAATAACATAATATGTAAACTATCTCAATGGGACTGGATAAGTCATGATGAATAACATAATATGTAAACTATCTCAATGGGACTGGATAAGTCATGATGAATAACATAATGTAAACTATCTCAATGGGACTGGATAAGTCATGATGAATAACATAATATGTAAACTATCTCAATGGGACTGGATAAGTCATGATGAATAACATCATGTAAACTATCTCAATGGGACTGGATAAGTCATGATGAATAACATCATGTAAACTATCTCAATGGGACTGGATAAGTCATGGTGAATAACATCATGTAAACTATCTCAATGGGACTGGATAAGTCATGATGAATAACATCATGTAAACTATCTCAATGGGACTGGATAAGTCATGATGAATAACATCATGTAAACTATCTCAATGGGACTGGATAAGTCATGATGAATAACATAATATGTAAACTATCTCAATGGGACTGGATACGTCATGGTGAATAACATCATGTAAACTATCTCAATGGGACTGGATAAGTCATGATGAATAACATAATATGTAAACTATCTCAATGGGACTGGATAAGTCATGATGAATAACATAATATGTAAACTATCTCAATGGGACTGGATACGTCATGGTGAATAACATCATGTAAACTATCTCAATGGGACTGGATAAGTCATGATGAATAACATAATATGTAAACTATCTCAATGGGACTGGATAAGTCATGATGAATAACATAATATGTAAACTATCTCAATGGGACTGGATACGTCATGGTGAATAACATCATGTAAACTATCTCAATGGGACTGGATAAGTCATGATGAATAACATAATATGTAAACTATCTCAATGGGACTGGATAAGTCATGATGAATAACATAATATGTAAACTATCTCAATGGGACTGGATAAGTCATGATGAATAACATAATATGTAAACTATCTCAATGGGACTGGATAAGTCATGATGAATAACATAATATGTAAACTATCTCAATGGGACTGGATACGTCATGATGAATAACATAATATGTAAACTATCTCAATGGGACTGGATAAGTCATGATGAATAACATCATGTAAACTATCTCAATGGGACTGGATAAGTCATGATGAATAACATCATGTAAACTATCTCAATGGGACTGGATAAGTCATGATGAATAACATCATGTAAACTATCTCAATGGGACTGGATAAGTCATGATGAATAACATCATGTAAACTATCTCAATGGGACTAGATAAGTCATGATGAATAACATCATATGTAAACTATCTCAATGGGACTGGATAAGTCATGATGAATAACATCATGTAAACTATCTCAATGGGACTAGATAAGTCATGATGAATAACATCATATGTAAACTATCTCAATGGGACTAGATAAGTCATGATGAATAACATCATGTAAACTATCTCAATGGGACTGGATAAGTCATGATGAATAACATAATATGTAAACTATCTCAATGGGACTGGATAAGTCATGAAGAATAACATAATATGTAAACTATCTCAATGGGACTGGATAAGTCATGAAGAATAACATAATATGTAAACTATCTCAATGGGACTGGATAAGTCATGATGAATAACATAATATGTAAACTATCTCAATGGGACTGGATAAGTCATGATGAATAACACCATGTAAACTATCTCAATGGGACTGGATAAGTCATGATGAATAACATCATGTAAACTATCTCAATGGGACTGGATAAGTCATGATGAATAACACCATGTAAACTATCTCAATGGGACTAGATAAGTCATGATGAATAACATCATGTAAACTATCTCAATGGGACTGGATAAGTTATGATGAATAACATCATGTAAACTATCTCAATGGGACTGGATAAGTCATGATGAATAACATAATATGTAAACTATCTCAATGGGACTGGATAAGTCATGATGAATAACATAATGTAAACTATCTCAATGGGACTGGATAAGTCATGATGAATAACATAATATGTAAACTATCTCAATGGGACTGGATAAGTCATGGTGAATAACATCATGTAAACTATCTCAATGGGACTGGATAAGTCATGATGAATAACATAATATGTAAACTATCTCAATGGGACTGGATAAGTCATGATGAATAACATCATGTAAACTATCTCAATGGGACTGGATACGTCATGGTGAATAACATCATGTAAACTATCTCAATGGGACTGGATAAGTCATGGTGAATAACATAATATGTAAACTATCTCAATGGGACTGGATAAGTCATGATGAATAACATAATATGTAAACTATCTCAATGGGACTGGATAAGTCATGATGAATAACATAATATGTAAACTATCTCAATGGGACTGGATAAGTCATGATGAATAACATAATATGTAAACTATCTCAATGGGACTGGATAAGTCATGATGAATAACATAATGTAAACTATCTCAATGGGACTGGATAAGTCATGATGAATAACATAATATGTAAACTATCTCAATGGGACTGGATAAGTCATGATGAATAACATAATGTAAACTATCTCAATGGGACTGGATAAGTCATGGTGAATAACATCATGTAAACTATCTCAATGGGACTGGATAAGTCATGATGAATAACATAATATGTAAACTATGTCAATGGGACTGGATAAGTCATGATGAATAACATAATATGTAAACTATCTCAATGGGACTGGATAAGTCATGATGAATAACATAATATGTAAACTATGTCAATGGGACTGGATAAGTCATGATGAATAACATCATGTAAACTATCTCAATGGGACTGGATACGTCATGGTGAATAACATCATGTAAACTATCTCAATGGGACTGGATAAGTCATGGTGAATAACATAATATGTAAACTATCTCAATGGGACTGGATAAGTCATGATGAATAACATAATATGTAAACTATCTCAATGGGACTGGATAAGTCATGATGAATAACATAATATGTAAACTATCTCAATGGGACTGGATAAGTCATGATGAATAACATAATATGTAAACTATCTCAATGGGACTGGATAAGTCATGATGAATAACATAATGTAAACTATCTCAATGGGACTGGATAAGTCATGATGAATAACATAATATGTAAACTATCTCAATGGGACTGGATAAGTCATGATGAATAACATAATGTAAACTATCTCAATGGGACTGGATAAGTCATGGTGAATAACATCATGTAAACTATCTCAATGGGACTGGATAAGTCATGATGAATAACATAATATGTAAACTATGTCAATGGGACTGGATAAGTCATGATGAATAACATAATATGTAAACTATCTCAATGGGACTGGATAAGTCATGATGAATAACATAATATGTAAACTATGTCAATGGGACTGGATAAGTCATGATGAATAACATCATGTAAACTATCTCAATGGGACTGGATACGTCATGATGAATAACATAATATGTAAACTATCTCAATGGGACTGGATAAGTCATGATGAATAACATCATGTAAACTATCTCAATGGGACTGGATAAGTCATGATGAATAACATCATGTAAACTATCTCAATGGGACTGGATAAGTCATGATGAATAACATCATGTAAACTATCTCAATGGGACTGGATAAGTCATGATGAATAACATCATGTAAACTATCTCAATGGGACTAGATAAGTCATGATGAATAACATCATATGTAAACTATCTCAATGGGACTGGATAAGTCATGATGAATAACATCATGTAAACTATCTCAATGGGACTAGATAAGTCATGATGAATAACATCATATGTAAACTATCTCAATGGGACTAGATAAGTCATGATGAATAACATCATGTAAACTATCTCAATGGGACTGGATAAGTCATGATGAATAACATCATGTAAACTATCTCAATGGGACTGGATAAGTCATGATGAATAACATAATATGTAAACTATCTCAATGGGACTGGATAAGTCATGAAGAATAACATAATATGTAAACTATCTCAATGGGACTGGATAAGTCATGATGAATAACATAATATGTAAACTATCTCAATGGGACTGGATAAGTCATGATGAATAACACCATGTAAACTATCTCAATGGGACTGGATAAGTCATGATGAATAACATCATGTAAACTATCTCAATGGGACTGGATAAGTCATGATGAATAACACCATGTAAACTATCTCAATGGGACTAGATAAGTCATGATGAATAACATCATGTAAACTATCTCAATGGGACTGGATAAGTCATGATGAATAACATCATGTAAACTATCTCAATGGGACTGGATAAGTCATGATGAATAACATAATATGTAAACTATCTCAATGGGACTGGATAAGTCATGATGAATAACATAATGTAAACTATCTCAATGGGACTGGATAAGTCATGATGAATAACATAATATGTAAACTATCTCAATGGGACTGGATAAGTCATGATGAATAACATCATGTAAACTATCTCAATGGGACTGGATAAGTCATGATGAATAACATCATGTAAACTATCTCAATGGGACTGGATAAGTCATGGTGAATAACATCATGTAAACTATCTCAATGGGACTGGATAAGTCATGATGAATAACATCATGTAAACTATCTCAATGGGACTGGATAAGTCATGATGAATAACATCATGTAAACTATCTCAATGGGACTGGATAAGTCATGATGAATAACATAATATGTAAACTATCTCAATGGGACTGGATACGTCATGGTGAATAACATCATGTAAACTATCTCAATGGGACTGGATAAGTCATGATGAATAACATAATATGTAAACTATCTCAATGGGACTGGATAAGTCATGATGAATAACATAATATGTAAACTATCTCAATGGGACTGGATAAGTCATGGTGAATAACATCATGTAAACTATCTCAATGGGACTGGATAAGTCATGATGAATAACATAATATGTAAACTATCTCAATGGGACTGGATACGTCATGGTGAATAACATCATGTAAACTATCTCAATGGGACTGGATAAGTCATGATGAATAACATAATATGTAAACTATCTCAATGGGACTGGATAAGTCATGATGAATAACATAATATGTAAACTATCTCAATGGGACTGGATAAGTCATGATGAATAACATAATATGTAAACTATCTCAATGGGACTGGATAAGTCATGATGAATAACATAATATGTAAACTATCTCAATGGGACTGGATAAGTCATGATGAATAACATAATATGTAAACTATGTCAATGGGACTGGATAAGTCATGATGAATAACATCATGTAAACTATCTCAATGGGACTGGATACGTCATGATGAATAACATAATATGTAAACTATCTCAATGGGACTGGATAAGTCATGATGAATAACATCATGTAAACTATCTCAATGGGACTGGATAAGTCATGATGAATAACATCATGTAAACTATCTCAATGGGACTGGATAAGTCATGATGAATAACATCATGTAAACTATCTCAATGGGACTGGATAAGTCATGATGAATAACATCATGTAAACTATCTCAATGGGACTAGATAAGTCATGATGAATAACATCATATGTAAACTATCTCAATGGGACTGGATAAGTCATGATGAATAACATCATGTAAACTATCTCAATGGGACTAGATAAGTCATGATGAATAACATCATATGTAAACTATCTCAATGGGACTAGATAAGTCATGATGAATAACATCATGTAAACTATCTCAATGGGACTGGATAAGTCATGATGAATAACATAATATGTAAACTATCTCAATGGGACTGGATAAGTCATGAAGAATAACATAATATGTAAACTATCTCAATGGGACTGGATAAGTCATGAAGAATAACATAATATGTAAACTATCTCAATGGGACTGGATAAGTCATGATGAATAACATAATATGTAAACTATCTCAATGGGACTGGATAAGTCATGATGAATAACACCATGTAAACTATCTCAATGGGACTGGATAAGTCATGATGAATAACATCATGTAAACTATCTCAATGGGACTGGATAAGTCATGATGAATAACACCATGTAAACTATCTCAATGGGACTAGATAAGTCATGATGAATAACATCATGTAAACTATCTCAATGGGACTGGATAAGTCATGATGAATAACATAATATGTAAACTATCTCAATGGGACTGGATAAGTCATGATGAATAACATAATATGTAAACTATCTCAATGGGACTGGATAAGTCATGATGAATAACATAATGTAAACTATCTCAATGGGACTGGATAAGTCATGATGAATAACATAATATGTAAACTATCTCAATGGGACTGGATAAGTCATGATGAATAACATCATGTAAACTATCTCAATGGGACTGGATAAGTCATGATGAATAACATCATGTAAACTATCTCAATGGGACTGGATAAGTCATGGTGAATAACATCATGTAAACTATCTCAATGGGACTGGATAAGTCATGATGAATAACATCATGTAAACTATCTCAATGGGACTGGATAAGTCATGATGAATAACATCATGTAAACTATCTCAATGGGACTGGATAAGTCATGATGAATAACATAATATGTAAACTATCTCAATGGGACTGGATACGTCATGGTGAATAACATCATGTAAACTATCTCAATGGGACTGGATAAGTCATGATGAATAACATAATATGTAAACTATCTCAATGGGACTGGATAAGTCATGATGAATAACATAATATGTAAACTATCTCAATGGGACTGGATACGTCATGGTGAATAACATCATGTAAACTATCTCAATGGGACTGGATAAGTCATGATGAATAACATAATATGTAAACTATCTCAATGGGACTGGATAAGTCATGATGAATAACATAATATGTAAACTATCTCAATGGGACTGGATACGTCATGGTGAATAACATCATGTAAACTATCTCAATGGGACTGGATAAGTCATGATGAATAACATAATATGTAAACTATCTCAATGGGACTGGATAAGTCATGATGAATAACATAATATGTAAACTATCTCAATGGGACTGGATAAGTCATGATGAATAACATAATATGTAAACTATCTCAATGGGACTGGATAAGTCATGATGAATAACATAATATGTAAACTATCTCAATGGGACTGGATACGTCATGATGAATAACATAATATGTAAACTATCTCAATGGGACTGGATAAGTCATGATGAATAACATCATGTAAACTATCTCAATGGGACTGGATAAGTCATGATGAATAACATCATGTAAACTATCTCAATGGGACTGGATAAGTCATGATGAATAACATCATGTAAACTATCTCAATGGGACTGGATAAGTCATGATGAATAACATCATGTAAACTATCTCAATGGGACTAGATAAGTCATGATGAATAACATCATATGTAAACTATCTCAATGGGACTGGATAGGTCATGATGAATAACATCATGTAAACTATCTCAATGGGACTAGATAAGTCATGATGAATAACATCATATGTAAACTATCTCAATGGGACTAGATAAGTCATGATGAATAACATCATGTAAACTATCTCAATGGGACTGGATAAGTCATGATGAATAACATAATATGTAAACTATCTCAATGGGACTGGATAAGTCATGAAGAATAACATAATATGTAAACTATCTCAATGGGACTGGATAAGTCATGAAGAATAACATAATATGTAAACTATCTCAATGGGACTGGATAAGTCATGATGAATAACATAATATGTAAACTATCTCAATGGGACTGGATAAGTCATGATGAATAACACCATGTAAACTATCTCAATGGGACTGGATAAGTCATGATGAATAACATCATGTAAACTATCTCAATGGGACTGGATAAGTCATGATGAATAACACCATGTAAACTATCTCAATGGGACTAGATAAGTCATGATGAATAACATCATGTAAACTATCTCAATGGGACTGGATAAGTTATGATGAATAACATCATGTAAACTATCTCAATGGGACTGGATAAGTCATGATGAATAACATAATATGTAAACTATCTCAATGGGACTGGATAAGTCATGATGAATAACATAATGTAAACTATCTCAATGGGACTGGATAAGTCATGATGAATAACATAATATGTAAACTATCTCAATGGGACTGGATAAGTCATGGTGAATAACATCATGTAAACTATCTCAATGGGACTGGATAAGTCATGATGAATAACATAATATGTAAACTATCTCAATGGGACTGGATACGTCATGGTGAATAACATCATGTAAACTATCTCAATGGGACTGGATAAGTCATGATGAATAACATAATATGTAAACTATCTCAATGGGACTGGATAAGTCATGATGAATAACATAATATGTAAACTATCTCAATGGGACTGGATAAGTCATGATGAATAACATAATATGTAAACTATCTCAATGGGACTGGATAAGTCATGATGAATAACATAATATGTAAACTATGTCAATGGGACTGGATAAGTCATGATGAATAACACCATGTAAACTATCTCAATGGGACTGGATAAGTCATGATGAATAACATCATGTAAACTATCTCAATGGGACTGGATAAGTCATGATGAATAACATCATGTAAACTATCTCAATGGGACTGGATAAGTCATGATGAATAACATCATGTAAACTATCTCAATGGGACTGGATAAGTCATGATGAATAACATCATGTAAACTATCTCAATGGGACTGGATAAGTCATGATGAATAACATCATGTAAACTATCTCAATGGGACTGGATAAGTCATGGTGAATAACATCATGTAAACTATCTCAATGGGACTGGATAAGTCATGGTGAATAACATCATGTAAACTATCTCAATGGGACTGGATAAGTCATGGTGAATAACATCATGTAAACTATCTCAATGGGACTGGATAAGTCATGATGAATAACATCATGTAAACTATCTCAATGGGACTGGATAAGTCATGATGAATAACATCATGTAAACTATGTCAATGGGACTGGATAAGTCATGATGAATAACATCATGCCCATGTTGACATGTTTAACACTTATTGGGAAACAATGACTTGGGACCTCAGCCCGTCCACTGTCCTCATCCCTCTCCACTGTCCTCATCCCTCTCCACTGTCCCCAGCCCGCCCCACTGTCCTCATCCCTCTCCACTGTCCTCATCCCTCTCCACTGTCCTCATCCCTCTCCACTGTCCTCATCCCTCTCCACTGTCCCATCCATCCCTCCCCACTGTCCCCATCCCTCCCCACTGTCCCCATCCATCCCTACTCTCCCCAAACAATCACTTGGGACCTCAGCCCTTCCACTGTCCCAGCCCTCCCCACTGTCCCATCCATCCCCACTGTCCCCATCCCTCCCCACATCCCCATCCGTCCCCACTGTCCCCATCCATCCCTACTGTCCACACTGTCCACATCCCTCCCCACTGTCTCATCCCCCCCACTGTCCCAGCCCTCCCCACTGTCCCCAGCCCTCCCCACTGTCTCATCCCCCCCACTGACCCAGCCCTCCCCACTGTCCCCAGCCCTCCCCACTGTCCCAGCCCTCCCCACTGTCTCATCCCCCCCACTGTCCCAGCCCTCCCCACTGTCTCATCCCCCCCACTGTCCCAGCCCTCCCCACTGTCCCCAGCCCTCCCCACTGTCTCATCCCCCCCACTGACCCAGCCCTCCCCACTGTCCCCAGCCCTCCCCACTGTCCCAGCCCTCCCCACTGTCTCATCCCCCCCACTGTCCCAGCCCTCCCCACTGTCTCATCCCCCCCCACTGTCCCAGCCCTCCCCACTGTCCCCAGCCCTCCCCACTGTGCCCAGCCCTCCCCACTGTCCCCAGCCCTCCCCATTGTCTCATCCCCCCCACTGTCCCCAGCCCTCCCCACTGTCCCAGCCCTCCCCACTGTCTCATCCCCCCCACTGTCCCAGCCCTCCCCACTGTCTCATCCCCCCCACTGTCCCAGCCCTCCCCACTGTCCCCAGCCCTCCCCACTGTCCCATCCCCCCCACTGTCCCCAGCCCTCCCCACTGTGCCCAGCCCACATTAAAACCCTGTCTCTATGACTCATAAGGTGTGTTTACACAGGCAGACCGACTCTGATCTTTTACCCAATTATTGACAAAAGATCTGATATGATTGGTCAAAAGACCAATTAGTGTAAAAATATCCATAATTGGTCTGCCTGTGTAAAGGCAGCCATAGAGGCTCAGGGGAGAAAGGAGTTATACGCAGCTCGTAGGAGCAACTCTATGCCCGTTTTGCCACTTCATCAATCCAATATATTGGACCCTGGTGGCACACATTGTGATGATCACGAGGGACCAACCTGTACCGATGCCACTTGTCTGGGCTCTAATGAGCTCCCATAGGTTATAGAATACAGTGAGCCTATCGGGGGGGGGGGGGGGGGGTATGTGTGTGTGTCTTATAATTAAGTATGGAGAAAGAGAATTGGAGTATCAAACACCTTCCTCAGTTTTGAAAGAGTTATTTTGTTTCTCCCTCACTCCCTCCCTCCCTCCTCTCTCTATTATTCTCTCCTTCCTGCCATCTAATTTTCTTTTTCTTTCTCTCTGTGTGTGTATCGGATAATCTTTCAATACATCAAGTTTTTCCTCAAAGTTCTGGCACCAACTCCAAACTGTAGCAAAGTTCTGGCACCAACTCCAAACTGTAGAAAAGTTCTGGCACCAACTCCAAACTGTAGAAAAGTTCTGGCACCAACTCCAAACTATAGCAAAGTTCTGGCACCAACTCCAAACTGTAGCAAAGTTCTGCCACCAACTCCAAACTGTAGCAAAGTTCTGGCACCAACTCCAAACTGTAGCAAAGTTCTGGCACCAACTCCAAACTGTAGCAAAGTTCTGGCACCAACTCCAAACTATAGCAAAGTTCTGGCACCAACTCCAAACTATAGCAAAGTTCTGCCACCAACTCCAAACTATAGCAAAGTTCTGCCACCAACTCCAAACTATAGCAAAGTTCTGCCACCAACTCCAAACTATAGCAAAGTTCTGGCACCAACTCCAAACTATAGCAAAGTTCTGCCACCAACTCCAAACTGTAGCAAAGTTCTGGCACCAACTCCAAACTGTAGCAAAGTTCTGGCACCAACTCCAAACTGTAGCAAAGTTCTGGCACCAACTCCAAACTGTAGCAAAGTTCTGCCACCAACTCCAAACTGTAGCAAAGTTCTGGCACCAACTCCAAACTGTAGCAAAGTTCTGGCACCAACTCCAAACTGTAGCAAAGTTCTGCCACCAACTCCAAACTGTAGCAAAGTTCTGCCACCAACTCCAAACTGTAGCAAAGTTCTGGCACCAACTCCAAACTGTAGCAAAGTTCTGGCACCAACTCCAAACTGTAGCAAAGTTCTGCCACCAACTCCAAACTGTAGCAAAGTTCTGCCACCAACTCCAAACTGTAGCAAAGTTCTGGCACCAACTCCAAACTGTAGCAAAGTTCTGGCACCAACTCCAAACTATAGCAAAGTTCTGGCACCAACTCCAAACTATAGCAAAGTTCTGGCACCAACTCCAAACTATAGCAAAGTTCTGGCACCAACTCCAAACTATAGCAAAGTTCTGGCACCAACTCCAAACTATAGCAAAGTTCTGGCACCAACTCCAAACTATAGCAAAGTTCTGGCACCAACTCCAAACTGTAGCATGAAACACACCAAGACTATATATAAACTATACTGTAACCAATACTATATATAAACTATACTATATATATAAACTATACTATATATATAAACTATACTATAAACTATACTATATATAAACTATACTGTAAATGATACTATACATAAACTATACTATATATATAAACACTACTATAAACTATACTATATATATATATATAAACTATACTATAAACTATACAAACTATACTGTAAACAATACTATATATAAACTATACTACATATAAACTAGGCTATACACTATACTATATATACACTATACTAGATATAAACTATACTGTAAACAATACTATATATAAACGATACTACATATAAACTATGCTATACACTATACTATATATAAACTATACTATATATAAACTATACTGAAAACAATACTATATATAAACTATACTGTTGTCACGGCAGTCTAAGTCGTCCTCCTCCTCAGACGAGGAGAGGCAAGAAGGATCTGAGGACCAATGTGCAGCGTGGTAATTTTCCATGATTTAATTAACACAAAAAAAGACACTATACAAAATGACAAAACAAACTAACTGTCACGATCGTGTGGTTGAGAGACGGACCAAAACGCAGCATGAGGAAAATAAGCCATCTTCTTTTAATTAAATGAACGAAGATGAACATGAAACGAAAACACTATACAAACAAACAACAAATGATCGTGAAGCTAAATAACGCAAGTGCACAGACAAGCAACAAACGTTAAACAAGACAACTACCCACAAAAGCCTACTGCCTATGGCTACCTTAAATATGGCTCCCAATCAGAGACAAATGAATGACAGCTGTCTCTGATTGAGACCCAATCTAGGCAGCCATAGACATGACTAGACAACCTAACAATACTCTATCCCATACACATACAACACCCATAGACTAACCAAAACACACACAACATACAATGCCCACCCCAACTCACGCCCTGACCAACTAAACATAATCAAAATAACATAAAAATAGGTCAGGAACGTGACATAACCCCCCCCTCAAGGTGCGTACTCCGAACGCACCACCAAAAGTCTAGGGGAGGGTCTGGGTGGGCATCTGTCCACGGTGGTGGCTCCGGCTCTGGACGCTGTCCCCACACCACCATAGTCACTCCCCGCTTCCGTATCCCCCCCCCCAATGACCACCCTCCAACTAAACCCACCTAACTGAAGGGGCAGCATCGGGATAAGGGGCAGCACCGGGATAAGGGGCAACACCGGGATGAGGGACGGCAGCTCCGGGCTGAGGGACGGCAGCTCCGGGCTGAGGGACGGCAGCTCCGGGCTGAGGGACGGCAGCTCCGGGCTGAGGGACGGCAGCTCCGGGCTGAGGGACGGCAGCTCCGGGATGAGGGACGGCAGCTCCGGGCTGAGGGACGGCAGCTCCGGGCTGAGGGACGGCAGCTCCGGGCTGGCTGGCGGATCCTGGCTGGCTGGCGAATCCTGGCTGGCTGGCGAATCCTGGCTGGCTGGCTCTGGCTGGTCATGGCTGGCTGACGGCTCTGGCTGGTCATGGCTGGCTGACGGCTCTGGCTGGTCATGGCTCGCTGACGGCTCTGGCTGGTCATGGCTCGCTGACGGCTCTGGCTGGTCATGGCTCGCTGACGGCTCTGGCTGGTCATGGCTCGCTGACGGCTCTGGCTGGTCATGGCTCGCTGACGGCTCTGGCTGGTCATGGCTCGCTGACGGCTCTGGCTGGTCATGGCTCGCTGACGGCTCTGGCTGATCCGGTCTGGCGGAAGGCTCTGGCTGATCCGGTCTGGCGGAAGGCTCTGGCTGATCCGGTCTGGCGGAAGGCTCTAGCGGCTCCTGTCTGGCGGACGGCTCTAGCGGCTCCTGTCTGGCGGACGGCTCTGTAGGCTCATGGCAGACGGGCGGCTTTGCAGGCTCATGGCAGACGGGCGGCTTTGCAGGCTCATGGCAGACGGACAGTTCAGACGGCGTAGGGCAGACGGGCAGTTCAGGCGCCGCTGGGCAGACGGGCAGTTCAGGCGCCGCTGGGCAGACGGGCAGTTCAGGCGCCGCTGGGCAGACGGGCAGTTCAGGCGCCGCTGGGCAGACGGGCAGTTCAGGCGCCGCTGGGCAGACGGGCAGTTCAGGCGCCGCTGGGCAGACGGGCAGTTCAGGCGCCGCTGGGCAGACGGCAGACTCTGGCCGGCTGAGACGCACTGTAGGCCTGGTGCGTGGTACCGGAACTGGAGGTACCGGGCTAATGACACGCACCTTAAGGCTAGTGCGGGGAACAACAACAGGGCACACTGAGTTCTCAAAGCGCACTATATGCCTGGTGCGTGGTACCGGACTGAGGGCACGCACCTCAGGACGAGTGCGGGGAGAAATAACAGTGTGTACAGGACTCAGGAGACGCACAGGTGGCTTAGTGCGTGGTGCCGGAACTGGAGGCACTGGACTGGAGACACGCACCATAGGGAGAGTGCGTGGAGGAGGAACAGGGCTCTGAAAACGCACTGAAAGCCTGGTGCGTGGTGTAGGCACTGGTGGTACTAGGCTGGGGCGGGAAGGTGGCGCCGGATATACCGGACCGTGAAGGAGGACACGTGCTCTTGAACACCGAGCCTCCCCAACCTTACCAGGTTGAATGGTCCCCGTAGCCCTGCCAGTGCGGCGAGGTGGAATAGCCCGCACTGGGCTATGCAGGCGAACCGGGGACACCACCTGTAAGGCTGGTGCCATGTACGCCGGCCCGAGGAGACGTACTGGAGACCAGATACGTTGGGCCGGCTTCATGGCACTCGGCTCGATGCCCAACCTAGCCCTCCCAGTGCGGCAAGGTGGAATAGCCCGCACTGGGCTAAGCACGCGTACTGGGGACACCGTGCGCTTTACCGCATAACACGGTGTCTGACCAGTACGACGCTCTCTCACTCCACGGCAAGCCCGGGGAGTTGGCTCAGGTATCCAACCCGGCTTCGCCACACTCCCCTTTAGCCCCCCCCCCCCCCCCCCCCCAAGAAATTTTTGGGTGTTACTCACGGGCTTTTCAGGCTTCCGTGCAAGACGCGTCCCCTCATAACTCCGGTTCTTCACTCCGGTAGCCTCTGCTCTCCTCAGTGCCTCCAGCTGTTCCCATGGGAGGCGATCCCTTCCAGCCAGGATCTCCTCCCATGTGTAGCAACCTTTACCGTCCAAAACATCCTCCCATGTCCATGAGTCCTGTTTACTTTGCCGCTGTTGTTGGTTCCGCTCACGCTGCTTGATCCTGTTGTGGTGGGTAGTTCTGTCACGATCGTGTGGTTGAGAGACGGACCAAAACGCAGCATGAGGAAAATAAGCCATCTTCTTTTAATTAAATGAACGAAGATGAACATGAAACGAAAACACTATACAAACAAACAAAACAACAAATGATCGTGAAGCTAAATAACGCAAGTGCCCAGACAAGCAACAAACGTTAAACAAGACAACTACCCACAAAAGCCTACTGCCTATGGCTACCTTAAATATGGCTCCCAATCAGAGACAAATGAATGACAGCTGTCTCTGATTGAGACCCAATCTAGGCAGCCATAGACATGACTAGACAACCTAACAATACTCTATCCCATACACATACAACACCCATAGACTAACCAAAACACACACAACATACAATGCCCACCCCAACTCACGCCCTGACCAACTAAACATAATCAAAATAACATAAAAATAGGTCAGGAACGTGACACTAACCGTCACAGTCCTATCTGGTGCAGACAAAACACAGAGACAGGAAACAACCACCCACAATCCCCAACACAAAACAAGCCACCTATATATGATTCTCAATCAGGGACAACGATTGACAGCTGCCTCTGATTGAGAACCATATTAGGCTGGACACAGAAACAGACGAACTAGACACACAACATAGAATTCCCACCCAGCTCACGTCCTGACCAACACTAAACAAGCAAAACACATAAGAACTCTGGTCAGGACGTTACAACTGTAAACAATACTATATATAAACTATACTATATATAAATTATACTGTAACCTATACTATATATAACCTATACTATAAACAATACTATATATAAACTATTCTATATATAAATCCACACATCATTAGAGGGAACCTTCCTCTGAGCCTACCTGTTGATCTTTGGGATATAGGTCATGATTCCCTCTGAGCCTACCTGTTGACCTTTGGGATATAGGTCATGATTCCCTCTGAGCCTACCTGTTGACCTTTGGGATATAGGTCATGATTCCCTCTGAGCCTACCTGTTGACCTTTGAGATATAGGTCATGATTCCCTCTGAGCCTACCTGTTGACCTTTGGGATATAGGTCATGATTCCCTCTGAGCCTACCTGTTGATCTTTGGGATATAGGTCATGATTTCCTCTGAGCCTACCTGTTGATCTTTGGGATGTGGGTCATGATTCCCTCTGAGCCTACCTGTTGATCTTTGGGATGTGGGTCATGATTCCCTCTGAGCCTACCTGTTGATCTTTGGGATGTGGGTCATGATTCCCTCTGAGCCTACCTGTTGATCTTTGGGATATAGGTCATGATTCCCTCTGAGCCTACCTGTTGATCTTTGGGATATAGGTCATGATTCCCTCTGAGCCTACCTGTTGATCTTTGGGATATAGGTCATGATTCCCTCTGAGCCTACCTGTTGATCTTTGGGATATAGGTCATGATTTCCTCTGAGCCTACCTGTTGATCTTTGGGATATAGGTCATGATTCCCTCTGAGCCTACCTGTTGATCTTTGGGATATAGGTCATGATTTCCTCTGAGCCTACCTGTTGATCTTTGGGATATAGGTCATGATTCCCTCTGAGCCTACCTGTTGATCTTTGGGATATAGATCATGATTTCCTCTGAGCCTACCTGTTGATCTTTGGGATATAGGTCATGATTTCCTCTGAGCCTACCTGTTGATCTTTGGGATGTGGGTCATGATTCCCTCTGAGCCTACCTTTTGATCTTTGGGATGTGAGAGGGAGGGATGTGCCAGAGAAAGAACAGAGTGAGAAAAAGGAGAAAAAGGAGAAATCAAACTGGGAGGGAGTAAGGGAGTGAATGAGGAGAAAAGAGAGAAGGATGGAGGGGTGGAGAGACAGAAGGAGGTAAAGAGATTGAGAGAGGGAGGCAGCATAAACCTATTGGTCTGTAGGACTCTGTAAGGAATACCATAGAGCAGTGGTTCTCAAACATGGTCCTGGGAACCCAAATGGGGGCACATTTTAGTTTTTGCCCTAGCAGTACACACCTGATTCAAATCATCAAAGCATTTTGATGAATTGATCAATTGAATCAGCTGTGTAGTGCTAGGGCAAAAATGTTCACCCCTTTGGGTCCCTGGGACCAGGATTGAGAAGCAGTGTCAAAGAGGGAGACAGATGATCTGGAGCCAGGCTGACTGGGTATGTACTGAGTCAAGGACAACACCAGAGGATTTATAGGACATGGTGTGAAGGGTCTAGTGTCCTGGATATCCTGACTGTCCCATTGGTCACACACACACACACGCACGCACACACCCACGCACACACACACCCACACACCCACACACCCACACACACACACACACACACTTGGCTGTCCCACTGGTCACACACACTGGCCGGAGGCTCTCTCTATTACTCTGCTAGAGAAACCCAACACACCGTCCTCCATCTTCCAGTCCAATAGAACACAAACAACAACTAACACCAGGACAACGAGAGAGAGAGAGAGAGAGAGAGAGAGAGAGAGAGAGAGAGAGAGAGAGAGAGAGAGAGAGAGAGAGAGAGAGAGAGAGAGAGAGAGAGAGAGAGAGAGAGAGAGAGAGAGAGAGAGAGAGAGAGAGAGAGAGGAGGAAATGTAACTCCGAATATTAAAAAAGCATTTTGAGGCCTTTTCATTTGCTTTAAAAATGGTTATGTAACCAAATGTAAAACAATTCCACTTCCTCTTCGTCATTCATACACATTTTGGACAAGTGGATACAAGAGAAGTTTCCATTTTGTAAATGAGTGTCATTATTTTCCCTCTTGTCATTTTATGATCCCACTGATTCAGATCATCTCTCCTTCCTGGCACACTGACTGTATAGCATGGCTGTGAAACAGCCTCCACGGCAGGAGAAAAAAAGCAGAATGGAGACAATTAAAGCGAAACCTGGAACGAGAGAGTGAAACAGAGAGCGAGAGGGAGACAGAGCAAGAGACAGGGAGCGAAAGAGAGACAGAGAGCGAAAGAGAGACAGAGAGCGAAAGAGAGACAGAAAGCGAGAGTGAAAGAAAGACAGAGAGCAAGAGAGAGAGAGAGAGAGCAAGAGAGAGAGAGAAAGAGAGAGAGAGAGAGAGAGAGAGAGAGAGAGAGAGAGAGAGAGAGAGAGAGAGACAGAGAGAGAGAGAGAGAGAGAGAGACAGAGAGCGAGAGAGCGAGAGAAAGAGAGCGAGAGAAAGAGAGAGAGAGAGAGAGAGAGAGAGAGAGAGAGAGAGAGAGAGAGAGAGAGAGAGAGAGAGAGAGAGAGAGAGAGAGAGAGAGAGAGAGAGAGAGAGAGAGAGAGAGTGAACAATTGAAAGAAGCAGCCTGGGGCCTTGTGTTAGCTCATGATCCTCTGAGATCAAAGCCTCACCACGACCCAGAGAAAAGTAGTCCCTTAGAACCTATGGGGCCAAGGACATCTCCATGGTTCCCTCTCTTCTTTGTATTAGTGTGTAGTGGTTCTGGGGGGGAACATGGCTACAGTATAACCTACTGTGTCAGAAGGCTCTGGAACGAATGTTGGTGCTGGTTCCTTAATTGGCACCCCCTACCTTTCACACATGCATGTGCATGCACACACGCACACACACACACACACACTTCCCTTCAGGATAGGGGCTCCATGGGATGAAAGGTGCAGCTCCGAATCCCCCACGCCTCACCCTTCCCTCCCTCTCTCCCATTCCCCCTCCCTCCCTATCCCCCTCCTACCCTCCTCTGAGATGTCAGACATCACAAAGAGGAGCGCTAGCTATCTTCACAGACGTGGCTCGATGCAGGAAACCTGGCGCTTGGGGAGAGAGGGGAAGAGAGCGAGAACGACACGGATGTGAGGGTGGTGTGTTTTTTCATGTTCTCCCCACTGTGGCGCGCCCCTCGCCAGGCTGAGAGAAGGTTAGGCTGATTAGCTGCTATTTTAGAGAGGGGCAGAGGATGTGTGGGGAAGGGAGAGAGAGACAGGGATAGAGTGTGTGTGTGTGTGTGTGTGTGAGAGAGAGAGAGACAGAGAGAGAGAGAGCGAGACAGAGAGAGAGCGAGACAGAGAGAGTGAGAGAGAGACAGAGAGAGTGAGAGAGAGACAGAGAGAGACCGAGGGAGAGGAAGTGAGTGAGAAAGCGAAAGCGAGGAAGAGAATACTGTCCTCCACATCTGTGATTAAGACATTTCCTCTTCTCCTCTCTCCTCCTTTCTCCTCTCCCCTCTCCTCCTCTCCCCCGCTCCTCCTCTACTCATCTCTCCTCTCCTCCTCTCCTCCTCTCCTACTCTCCCCCGCTCCTCCTCTCCTACTCTCTCCTCTCCCCCGCTCTTCCTCCCCTCTCCTCTCCTCGCTCCTCATCTCCCCTCTCCTCCTCTGATGAGCCTAAACCCCTCCTACACAAAGCCCTCATTAAGGCTGAGGAACTCATTTCCCTGAACTTTGGATATGAGTGAGAACAAACAAATGGGAGCTTTGGGAGATTTGTATCACATGTCACTTTTATGTTGCTTTTAGTCATTGTTTTCTGTCACTGTGAAGTGCATGGACTGGAGCGATATACTGTATTGTTAGTCCATGGTGGGAAGCAAAGATATACACTGAGGGGACAAAACAGCATTGCCATGACACAGCGTTCACCTCGATCAACCTGGTCAGTCTATCATCCCTTATTGATGTCACTTGTTAAATCCACTTCAATCAGTGTAGGTGAAGGTTTTAAGCCTTGAGACAATTGAAATATGGATTGTGTATGTGTACCATTCAGAGGGTGAATGGGCAAGACTTAGTGCCTTTAAGTGCCTTTGAAGGGGGTATGGTAGTAGGTGCCAGGTGCACCGGTTTAAATGTGTCAAGAACTGCAACGCTTCTGGGTTTCTCATGCTCAACAGTTTCCCGTGTGTATCAAGAATGGTCCACCACCCAATGACATCCAGCCAACTTGACACAACTGTGGGAAGCATTGGAGTCAACATGGGCCAGCATCCCCATGGAACGCTTTGACACCTTACAGAGTCCATGCCACGATGAATTGAGGCTGTTCTGAGGGCAAAAGGGGACACCATCCATCTACGTAACATTGCAAAAATCTGAAACTTTCTGTCCAATAATGATGCAGAAAAATGTATCCATGCTTTTGTTACTTCTAGTTTAGATTACTGCAATGCTCTACTTTCCGGCTACCCGGATAAAGCACGAAATAAACTTCAGTTAGTGCTAAATACGGCTGCTAGAATCCTGACTAGAACCAAAAAATGTGATCATATTACTCCAGTGCTAGCCTCCCTACACTGGCTTCCTGTTAAGGCTAGGGCTGATTTCAAGGTTTTACTGCTAACCTACAAAGCATTACATGGGCTTGCTCCTACCTATCTTTCCGATTTGGTCCTGCCGTACATACCTACACGTACGCTACGGTCACAAGACACAGGCCTCCTAATTGTCCCGAGAATTTCTAAGCAAACAGCTGGAGGCAGGGCTTTCTCCTATAGAGCTCCATTTTTATGGAATGGTCTGCCTACCTATGTGAGAGACGCAGACTCGGTCTCAACCTTTAAGTCTTTACTAAAGACTCATCTCTTCAGTAGGTCATATGATTGAGTGTAGTCTGGCCCAGGAGTGTGAAGGTGAACGGAAAGGCTCTGGAGCAACGAACCACCCTTGCTGTCTCTGCCTGGCCGGTTCCCCTCTCTCCACTGGGATTCTCTGCCTCTAACCCTATTACAGGGGCGGAGTCACTGGCTTACTGGTGCTCTTCCATGCCGTCCCTAGGAGGGGTGCGTCACTTGAGTGGGTTGAGTCACTGACGTGATCTTCCTGTCTGGGTTGGCGCCCCCCTTGGGTTGTGCCGTGGCGGAGATCTTTGTGGGCTATACTCGGCCTTGTTTCAGGATGGTAAGTTGGTGGTTGAAGATATCCCTCTAGTGGTGTGGGGGCTGTGCTTTGGCAAAGTGGGTGGGGTTATATCCTGCTTGTTTGGCCCTGTCCGGGGGTATCATCGGATGGGGCCACAGTGTCTCCTGACCCCTCCTGTCTCAGCCTCCAGTATTTATGCTGCAGTAGTTTATGTGTCGGGTGGCTAGGGTCAGTCTGTTATATCTCGAGTACTTCTCCTGTCTTATCCGGTGTCCTGTGTGAATTTAAGTATGCTCTCTCTAATTCTCTCTTTCTCTTTTTCTTTCTTTCTCTCTCTCGGAGGACCTGAGCCCTAGGACCATGCCTCAGGACTACCTGGCATGATGACTCCTTGCTGTCCCCAGCCCACCTGGCCGTGCTGCTGCTCCAGTTTCAACTGTTCTGCCTGCGGCTATGGAACCCTGACCTGTTCACCGGACGTGCTACCTGTCCCAGACCTGCTGTTTTCAACTCTCTAGAGACAGCAGAAGCGGTAGAGATACTCTTAATGATCTGCTATGAAAAGCCAAATGACATTTACTCCTGAGGTGCTGACTTGTTGCACCCTCGACAAGTACTGTGAATATTATTATTTGACCCTGCTGGTCGTTTATGAACATTTGAACATCGTGGCCATGTTCTGTTATAATCTCCACCCGGCACAGCCAGAAGAGGACTGTCCACCCCCCTAGCCTGGTTCCTCTCTAGGTTTCTTCCTAGGTTTTGGCCTTTCTAGGGAGTTTTTCCTAGCCACCGTGCTTCAACACCTGCATTGCTTGCTGTTTGGGGTTTTAGGCTGGGTTTCTGTACAGCACTTTGAGATATCAGCTGATGTAAGAAGGGCTACATAAATACATTTTATTTGATTTGGAAGGTGTTCCTAATGTTTTGTGCACTCAGTGTAGCTATAGATATCATATAGATATAGCACAGATATAGCATAGATACAGGTATAGTATATATATATACTACCGTTCAAAAGATTGAGGTCACTTAGAAATATCCTTGTTTTTGAAGTAAAAGCAAATTTTTTTTTGTTAATGTTGTAAATGACTATTGTAGCTGGAAACGGCAGATTTTTTATGGAATATCTACATAGGCGTATAGAGGCCCATTATCAGCAACCATCACTCCTGTGTTCCAATGGACACTTGAAATAACTCAATTAAATAGTAGCTTTGCTTAACCTAGCCATAGCTCAAAATGACAGTAACAGGGTAGAACTCCAACCGTTACTCTGTGCCAAGTCTGCCATTTTAACCCACTAGAGAAGAGGCAAGAGTGGGGTCTTCTGTTGGGTGTAAGCAAGCTTGAATAAAACAACCTAGTTTCCACACAATAAAGTCAATTTGTAAAGCAAATTGTGTTAGCTAATCCAAATTTATAATTTTAAAAGGCTAATTGATCATTAGAAAACCCTTTTGCAATTATGTTAGCAAAGCTGAAAACTGTTGTCCTGATTAAAGAAGCAATAAAACTGTCTTCTTTAGACTAGTTGAGTATCTGGAGCATCAGCATTTGTGGGTTGGATTACAGGCTCCAAATGGCCAGAAACAAAGACTGTTCTGAAACTCGTCAGTCTATTCTTGTTCTGAGAAATTCAGGCTATTCCATGCGAGAAATTGCCAAGAAACTGAAGATCTCATACAACGCTGTGCACTACACCCTTCCCAGAACAGTGCAAACTGGCCCTAACCAGAATAGAAAGAGGAGTGGGAGGCCCCGGTGCACAACTGAGCAAGAGGACAAGTACAAAACACCAGTCTCAACGTCAACAGTGAAGAGGCGACTCCGAGATACAGGCCTTCTAGGCAGCGTTGCAAAGAAAAAGACAGATCTCAGACTGGCCAATAAAAGGAAAAGATTAAGATGGGCAAAAAAACACAGACACTAGAGGAACTCTGCCTAGAAGGCCAGCATCCCGGAGTCGCCTCTTCACTGTTGACGTTGAGACTGGAGTTTTGCGTGTACTATTTCATTAAACTGCCAGTTGAGGACTTGTGAGGCGTCTGATTCTATAGATTTAGTTATCATATAGATATAGAATAGATATAGATATAGAATATATATATAGATATAGAACAGATATAGGTAAGGTAGAGATATAGAAATAGTATAGATATAGATAAAGAATAGATATAGATATAGTATTGATATAGTTAAGTATAGATATAGATATAGAATAGATGTAGAATAGATATAGTATAGATATAGTTATGGTATAGATATAGTTATGGTATAGATATAGTTAAAGTACAGATATAGTTATAGTATAGATATAGTTATAGTATTGAAATAGATATGTAATAGATATAGTAATGATATAGTTATAGTGTAGATATAGATATAGAATATATACAGGTATATAATATATATATATAGAATCGATATAGATATAGTATAGATATAGCTGTAGTATAGATATGGAATATATATAGTATAGATATAGATCTAATATAAATATTGATATAGAATAGATATAGTTATAGTATAGATATAGCTTTAGTATAGATATAGATAAAGAATAGATATAGATACGGTATAGATATACTGTAGTTATAGTATAGATATAGATAAGCTATAGATCTAATATAAATATAGATATAGAATAGATATAGTTATAGTATAACTATAGATATAGAATATATACATAGATATCAAACAGATATAGTTATAGAATAGATATATAGTATAAATATAGCTTTAGTATAGATATAAATAAAGAATAGATATAGACACAGTATAGATATAGATATAGTATAGATATAGCTTTAGTATAGATATAAATAAAGAATAGATATAGACACAGTATAGATATAGTTATAGTATAGATGTAGAATATATATATAGATCTAATATAAATATAGATATAGATTATATATAGTTATACTATAGATATAGTTATAGTATAACCATAGATATAGAATATATAGATAGATATCGAACAGATATAGTATAGATATAGATATAGTATAGATATAGCTTTAGTATAGATATAGATACAGTATAGATATAGTTATAGTATTGATATAGAATAGATATAGTTCTAATATAAATATAGATATAGATTATATATAGTTATAGCGTAGATATAGTTATAGTATAACTATGGACATAGAATATATGTATAGATTTCGAATAGAATAGATATAGATATAGATTAGATATAGATGTATTATAGATATCATATAGATATAGTATAGATATAGTTATTGTTAAGATATAAAGAACAGGTATAGATATAGTATAGATATTATATAGATATGGTATAGATATAGTATTGTATAGTATAGAAGCATCATCAGCCATAGATGATTGTGAAATCATTTTGATTAGAAACTATGAAATATTTGTCTTTTGTGGTAAATATTTCATTGAATTGCATTGTTGATTCTTCCCACAAACCCTGCCCAGAGGCACCGCCGCATTGAGTGGGTGTGTTTTGTGTGTAAAGAGTTTCAGAGATCTACAGGACATCATATCAATATACTGAGGTACATCAATGCTATCCTCATACATCTACAATGTACTTGGTCCAAACATGAGGCCAAAAGCTTGAAGACATTATGTGTCCCAGAGCATGGTAATAGCATGACCAGAGTTGTCGGTTCGATCCCGCTGGGGCAGTTTACACACTCCACTATAGTGTAGGAGAAAAACCCTACACACTACACTACGAGGAGATATCCTGCCCAATAAACTCCACTACTCCACTCCACTACTACACTCCACTACTCCACTCCACTACCTCACTCCCCTAATACACTCCACTACTCCACTCCACTAGACACTCCACTACTACACTACACTAGACACTCCACTACTCCACTCCACTACTCCACTCCACTACACTAGAAACTCCACTACTCCACTCCACTAGACACTCCACTACTCCACTCCCCTAGACACTCCACTACTCCACTACACTACTCCACTCCCCTAGACACTCCACTACTCCACTACACTACTCCACTCCACTACTCCACTACACTAGAAACTCCACTACTCCACTCCACTAGACACTCCACTACTCCACTACACTACTCCACTCCACAACACTACTCCACTACACTAGACACTCCACTACTACACTAGACACTCCACTACTCCACTCCACTACTCCACTCCACTACACTAGAAACTCCACTACTCCACTCCACTACACTAGAAACTCCACTACTCCACTCCCCTAGACACTCCACTAGACACTCCACTACTCCACTCCACTACTCCACTCCACTACACTAGAAACTCCACTACTCCACTCCACTAGACACTCCACTACTCCACTACACTACTCCACTCCACTACACTACTCCACTACAATACACACTCCACTACTACACTAGACACTCCACTACTCCACTCCACTACTCCACTCCACTACACTAGAAACTCCACTACTCCACTCCACTACACTAGAAACTCCACTACTCCACTCCCCTAGACACTCCACTAGACACTCCACTACTCCACTCCACTCCACTAGACACTCCACTACTCCACTCCACTAGACACTCCACTACTCCACTCTACTCCACTCCACTACACTACTCCACTCCACTACTCCACTACACTAGACACTCCACTACTACACTACACTCCACTACTACACTCCACTACTCCACTCCACTACTCCACTACACTACTCCACTACACTACTCCACTACACTACTCCACTACCCTAGACACTCCACTACTACACTCCACTAGACACTCCACTAGACACTCCACTACTACACTCCACTAGACACTCCACTACTACACTCCACTAGACACACCATTACTACACTCCACTAGACACTCCACTACTACACTCCACTACTACACTCCACTAGACACTCCACTAGACACTCCACTACTACACTCCACTAGACACTCCACTAGACACTCCACTACTACACTCCACTAGACACTCCACTACTACACTCCACTACTACACTCCACTAGACACTCCACTAGACACTCCACTACTACACTCCACTAGACACTCCACTAGACACTCCACTACTACACTCCACTAGACACTCCACTACTACACTACTACACTCCACTACTACACTCCACTAGACACTCCACTACTACACTCCACTACTCCACTCCACTACTCCACTACTACACTCCACTAGACACTCCACTACTACACTCCACTACTCCACTCCACTACTCCACTACTACACTCCACTACGACACTCCACTAGAGACTCCACTACTACACTCTACTACACACACCACGACTACGCTCCATTACTACACTACACTAGACACTCCACTACTACTACTCCACTACTCCACTCCACTACTACACTACTCCACTCCATTACTACACTACACTAGACATACCACTACTACACTCCACTACTACACTCCACTACTACACTACTCCACTCCTACACTACTCCACTACTACACTACTCCACTACTCCACTACTCCACTACTACACTCCACTACACTCCACTAGACACTTCACTACTACGCTCCATTACTACACTCCACTCCCCTACTACACTACTCCACTACTATGCTCCACTAGACACTCTACTACTCCACTACTCCACTCCACTACTACACTACTACACTCCACTAGACACTCCACTACTACGCTCCATTACTACACTCCACTCCCCTACTACACTACTCCACTACTATGCTCCATTAGACACTCCACCACTCCATTAGACACTCCACTACTCCACTACACTACTCCACTCCACTACTATGCTCCACTACTATGCTCCACTAGACACTCTACTACTCCACTCCACTAGAAACTCCACTACTATGCTCTACTACTACACTACTCCACTCCACTACTATGCTCCATTAGACACTACACTACTCCACTACTACATTCCACTACTACACTCTACTACGCAACTCTCCACTCCACTCCACTACTACACTCCACCAATACACTCCACTACTACACTCCACCAATACACTCCACTACTACACTACACTACACTACTCCACTCCATTACTACACTACACGAGGCACTCCACTCCACCACTACACTTCACTACTACACTCCATTACTACACTCCACTAGACACTCCACTACACACTCCACTACTCCACTCCGCTACTACACTCCACTACTTCGCTCTACTATTACACTCCACTACACTTAGACACTCCACTACTACACTCTACTACTCCACTACTCCACTACTCCAACTACACTCCACTACTCCACTCCTACACTCTCCAACTACACTCCACTACTCCACTCCTACACTCTCCAACTACACTCCACTACTTCACTCTACTATTACAATCCACTACACCACTCCTCCACTACACTTAGACACTCCATTACTACACTCTACTACTACACTCCATTACTACACTCTACTACTACACTCCACTACACCACTCCACTAACAAACAAAGAAACCCAGACAGGGAAAATCTCTGGTTTGTCATTGTCCCTTCATCTCTGGAGGATGAAAAGAGAAGCACCATTATGTTTGTTGCTGTCCGGGGCTTTTCAAGTAACAAAATGAAAGAGCGGTAGATTGGCATCTCACAAAAGTGCTTTTTGAGACTTGTTTCAAGAGCAGGAAGACGGTTTTCCTTACAAATGTGGCACTTGACAGTGATGGAGGGTCTGTTTGATTTACTAACAGACAGCACATACACCCGAATGCACAGGAGCACACACACACACACAAACACACATACAAAACAACAAACACACACATTCTGCTGGGAGTGTCTTCAAAGAGTAGCAGCCTGTCTGACAGCATCATTAGTGATTGTTCGCTCTCACACTGTCTATCTCTCTCCCCATCCCCTCCCCTCCTCTCTCTCTCTCGTTCTGTCTTTCAGCATGAGTTAGCAGTGAGTCAGGTGGAGGGGAGTGTAGAGACATCAAAACACAGACAGACACCACAGACACTACAGACCAGTGGTTTCTTCTATCAAACACTTCATGCATGTAACATGTAACAGTACAAAGGTAGTCGGTGTTCCAAATAGCACCCTTTTTTGGTCAAAATAAGTGCACTATATAGGAAATAGGGTGCCATTTGGGATTGAGCCGTACAGTACACATGATACATAGATCCATGCTCAAATTGAGGGGAATGTGACCCCTAAAGTTGTATTGTAGGATAAAATACAATGTAGAGTTTTTTTTTACACCAAATGAATGCAAAGATATCAAAGTGTCCCATCAAAAAATAGATTTAGGATAGATTTCCTACTTAAATGATGTGGTTTGAATGTATGTTTGGGGGGCTATATGGTGTTCCTCTGAAGGTGTGAATGTGGCAGCACCAGACGCAACACCTCCAACGCCTTGCTCTGACGCTGTGTTGAGATCTGTGTTAGATCCTGACAGGCTGCTGCTGGAGAGATATCTACAACTCCCTATTTCAGATTCAATTACTTCAGCCTGTGTGCATGTGTGGGTGGGTGCTTGCTTGCGTATCTGTGTGTGTGCAATGGTGTATGTTGTGTGTGTGTGCAAGGGTGTATGTTGTGTGTGTGTGCAAGGGTGTATGTTGTGTGTTTGAGACAGAAAAAATTAGACAGAGGATGAGAGAAATAGAGAGAAACACAGACAGAGAGAGAGAGAGAGAGACACAGACAGACAGAGATGGAAGCTAATCAGGGAGGTGATGGAGTCCAGGTGAGTGATGACTAACAGGTGCGCGTAACGATGGTGACAGGTGTGCGCCATAATGAGAAGCCTGGTGACCTAGAGGCCGGAAAGGGAGCACACGTGACAGTACCCCCTCCCCGACGAGCGGCTCCTACCGCAGGACAGCGAACAAAACTACGATCACGGGGATCAGGAGTGGACCGGTCACCTCTGCTGAGGCGCAGGAAACCTGTCAATCCGGCTGAGATGCAGGAGCATGGCGACCTAGAGCGCCAGAGAGAGAGCATACGTGACGGTACCCCCTCCCCGGCGCGTTCGGCTCCAGCCGCAGGACGCCAACCAAAGGGACAATCCCGGGGATCAGGAGCAGACCGGTCACCCCTGCTGATGCGCGGGAACCTGTCGCCGGTTGGGGCGCGGGAGCCTGGCGATCCGGCTGAGGCAGGGGAGCCTGGCGATCCGGCTGAAGCAAGGGAGCCTGGTGATCCGGCTGAGGCATGAGTGCCTGATGAGCCGGCAGAGGCAGGGGAGCCTGGCGATCTGGCTGAGGCATAAGAGCCTGACGAGCCGGCGGAGGCAGGGGAGCCTGGCGATCTGGCTGAGGCATGAGAGCCTGACGAGCCGGCGGAGGCAGGGGAGCCTGGCGATCTGGCTGAGGCATGAGTGCCTGACGAGCCGGCGGAGGCAGGGGAGCCTGGCGATCTGGCTGAGACATGAGAGCCTGTAGCGGCTCCCGGACCCACGTCATTCCCACTGACACAAAAAACTAAAATACACTCCCTGATGCTTCCCTTAGGTGAGGCGTTATTCTGTAACGATGTACGCTGAGAGTCGGGGAAGAAGTTCAGGGAATGAGTGTTTTAATAAATAAATACAACTAAATACAAAACAAGAAACACAAACAATGCACAGACATGACACTGGAACAGAAACAATAACGCCTGGGGAAAGAATCAAAGGGAGTGACAGATATAGGGAAGGTAATCAGGGAGGTGATGGAGTCCAGGTGAGTCTGAAGACACGCAGGTGTTTGTAACGATGGTGACAGGTGTGCGCCATAATGAGCAGCCTGGTGACCTAGAGGCCAGAGAGGGAACACCCGTGACAATTTGACATTTGCTCAGTACATTGTTTTCGCTGAAGAAATGTACAAGTCTGCTGTTAATTATAATGCAGAGGATTTTTCCAAGGTTTCTGTTGATGCATATCCCACGGTAGTTATTGGGATCAAATTTGTCTCCACTTTTGTGGAATGGGGGGGGGATCAGTCCTTGGTTCCAAATATTGGGGAAGATGCCAGAGCTGAGGATGATGTTAAAGAGTTTAAGTTTAGCTAATTGGAATTTGTGGTCTTTATATTTTATCATTTAATTTAACCCTACAGGCCTTTTTGGGTTGGGGGGTTTGTATTTTGTCCTGTATTTCATTCAATGTAATTTGAGAATCCAGTGGGTTCTGGTAGTCTTTAATTAATAGTTGATTCTAAGATTTGTATTTGATCATGTATATGTTTTTGCTGTTCTTTGTTATAGAGCCCAAAGGATTGGAGAAGTGGTTTACCCATACATCTCCGTATTGGATAGGAAACTCTTCGTGTTGTTGTTTGTTCAGAGTTTAACAGTTTTCCCAGAAGTGGTTAGATTCTATGGATTCTTCAATTACATTGAACTGATTTCTGACGTGCTGTTCCTTCTTTTTCCGTAGTGTATTTCTGTATTGTTTTAGTCATTCACCTTAGTGAAGTCGTAGGCTCAGGTTTTCTGGGTCTCTATGTTTTTGGTTGATAGGTTTCTCAATTTCTTTCTTAGGTTTTTGCATTCTTCATCAAACCATTTGTCATTGTTGTTCATTTTCTTAGGTTGTCTGCTTGATTTGATAGGAAAGCTGAGAGGTCAAATATACTGTTTAGGTTTTTCACTGCCAAGCTTACACCTTCACTATTACAGTGAAACATTTTGTCCAGGGATTTAATTTGTTGTTGCCCAATTGTTTTTTGGTGGATTTCTACACTACATTCCTTCCATCTATAACATTTCTTAATATTATTCCATTCCTTTGGTTTAATGCTTCATGGTTGAGCATAGCTCTGTTCAAGTAGAGTGGGATTTTGCTGTGATCTGATAGGGGTGTCAGTGGACTGACTGTGAACGCTCTAAGAGACTCTGGGTTGAGGTCAGTGATAAAGTAGTCTACAGTACTACTGCCAAGAGATGAGCTATACAGTGAGGGAAAAAACTATTTGATCCCCTGCTGATTTTTTACGTTTGCCCACTGACAAAGAAACGATCCGTCTGTAATTTTAATTGTAGGTTTATTTGAACAGTGAGAGACAGAAGAACAACAAAAAAATCCAGAAAAACGCATGTCAAAAACGTTATAAATTGATTTGCATTTTAATGAGGGAAATAAGTATTTGACCCCTCTGCAAAACATGACTTAGTACTTGGTGGCAAAACCCTTGTTGGCAATCACAGAGGTCAGACGTTTCTTGTAGTTGGCCACCAGGTTTGCACACATCTCAGGAGGGATTTTGTCCCACTCCTCTTTGCAGATCTTTGCAGATCTTTGCAGATCTTTGCAAGTCATTAAGGTTTCGAGGCTGACGTTTGGCAACTCGAACCTTCAGCTCCCTCCACCGATTTTCTATGGGATTAAGGTCTGGAGACTGGTTAGGCCACTCCAGGACCTGTGCTTCTTCTTCTTGAGCCACTCCTTTGTTGCCTTGGCCGTGTGTTTTGGGTCATTGTCATGCTGGAATACCCATCCACGACCCATTTTCAATAACCTGGCTGAGGGAAGGAGGTTTTCACCCAAGATTTGACGGTACATGGCCCCGTCCATCGTCCCTTTGATGCGGTGAAGTTGTCCTGTCCCCTTAGCAGAAAAAAACCCCCAAAGCATAATGTTTCCACCTCCATGTTTGACGGTGGGGATGGTTTCTTGGGGTCATAGGCAGCATTCCTCCTCCTCCAAACACGGCAAGTTGAGTTGATGCCAAAGAGCTCCATTTTGGTCTCATCTGCCACAACACTTTCACCCAGTTGTCCTCTGAATCATTCAGATGTT
The DNA here is from genome assembly GCF_045679555.1 of Salvelinus alpinus. Classification (NCBI taxonomy): domain Eukaryota; kingdom Metazoa; phylum Chordata; class Actinopteri; order Salmoniformes; family Salmonidae; genus Salvelinus; species Salvelinus alpinus. The sequence goes on along the minus strand of NC_092095.1, from coordinate 66,159,868 downwards.
CATTGGCAAACTTCAGACGGGCATGTATATGTGCTTTCTTGAGCAGGGGGACCTTGCAGGCGCTGCAGGATTTCAGTCCTTCACGGCGTAGTGTGTTACCAATTGTTTTCTTGGTGACTATGGTCCCAGCTGCCTTGAGATCATTGACAAGATCCTCCCGTGTAGTTCTGGGCTGATTCCTCACCGTTCTCATGATCATTGCAACTCCACGAGGTGAGATATTGCATGGAGCCCCAGGCCGAGGGAGATTGACAGTTCTTTTGTGTTTCTTCCATTTGCGAATAATTGCACCAACTGTTGTCACCTTCTCACCAAGCTGCTTGGTGATGGTCTTGTAGCCCATTCCAGCCTTGTGTAGATCTACAATCTTGTCCCTGACATCCTTGGAGAGCTCTTTGGTCTTGGCCATGGTGGAGAGTTTGGAATCTGATTGATTGATTGCTTCTGTGGACAGGTGTCTTTTATACAGGTAACAAGCTGAGATTAGGAGCACTCCCTTTAAGAGTGTGCTCCTAATCTCAGCTCGTTACCTGTATAAAAGACACCTGGTAGCCAGAAATCTTTCTGATTGAGAGGGGGTCAAATACTTATTTCCCTCATTAACCTCTAATTCCTCCCAAATCCGGATCCGGGAGCACCCCCCACAGTAAAAAAGTAGCTATCACAAATTCGACCAAATAAAGATATATATAGCCACTAACCAAGAAACAACTTCATAAGATGACAGTCTGATAACATATTTATTGTATAGCATATGTTTATTTAGAAAACTTTGCATATTTCAGGTATAAATCACAGTTTTACATTGCAGCTGCAATCTGAAATAGTGCCGAAGCTGCCAGAATAATTACAGAGACCAACGTCAAATACCTAATTACTCATCTTAAAACATTTCTGAAAAATACACAGCGTACAGCAAATGAAAGCCCAACATCTTGTGAATCCAGCCAATATGTCAGATTTTTTAAGTGTTTTACAGCGAAAACACAATATAGCATTATATTAGCGTACCACAATAGCCAGAAAAACAACCGCATTTACCAGCAGCAAAGGTTAGCGATCGTAACAATCCAGCAAAAGATATATAATTGGACTAACCTTGATATACTTCATCAGATGACAGTCCTGTAACATCATATTACACAATGCATATAGGTTTTGTACGAAAATGTGCATATTTAGCAGCACAAATCGTGGTTATACAATGTGATCAGTGGCAACAGGTCATGCATTCTGGCCGGCGCCATCTTGGAAAGGCACCTAATCTAATCAATAAATAATCGTAAACTTGACTAAAAAATACAGGTTGGACAGCAAATGAAAGATGCATTAGTTATTAATGCAACCGCTGAGTTAGATTTTTAAAATTAACGTTACTAGACATACAGTGTGCGTTACAGCCAGACTAGTGCCGCAATAATGGCGGACAAATGCGTTTACATTTTTCCACATAAATACGGAATAACATCATAAATAGCTCTTACTTTTGGACGAGCTTCCATCAGAATCTTGGGCAAGTGGTCCTTTGTCCAAAAGAATCGTTGCTTGGTTGTAAAACGTCGTCTTCAACTTCGGAATTAGCAGCTAACATTAGCTATGTGGCCACAACATGCCCAAATGTTCAAAGCGCAATACTAATGAAAATCCGAAAATAGCAATATACTCGCATAAACTGATATAACTGGGTTTAAAATAACTTCGTTATGATGTTTCTAACACCTATATCGAATTAAATTACAGACGGATATAGCTAAGGCCGATAACTGAGCGTTTCAAAATGCCATCCTGAGGTCTTGCTTTGCGCAATGACGAACGTCGAAAAGAGAGCTCCCTTCGTTCCTTGGCCTTTTATAAGCTCTGAGAACTACGTAGAAACTCCATTCCACTTCTCATTGGTTACTGACATCCAGGGGAAGGCGGGTGCAGTTCATGTCGACCCATAGGATACATACAGAGCTTTAAACTGATCTGAGAACAGAGCCTCGTTTTCAGACCTTCGCAGTTCCTGTCATGAATTTCGCTGCAGAAAGAGTTCTGGTTCACCCACAGACATAATTCAAACGGTTTTAGAAACTAGAGATTGTTTTCTATCCAATAGTAATAATAATATGCATATTGTACGAGCAAGAATTGAGTACGAGGCAGTTTGGGAACGATAAATGTCCAAGTTGAAACAGCACCCCCTGTAGTGTCAAGATGCAAATACATTTCTAACATTTTTGACATGCATTTTTCTGGATATTTTTGTTGTTATTCTGTCTCTCACTGTTCAAATAAACCTACCATTAAAATTATAGACTGATCATTTCTTTGTCAGTGGGCAAACGTTCAAAATCAGCAGGGGATCAAATACTTTTTCCCCTCATTGTAGGTGCACCTACCCTAGGAGTCCCCTCGAAGCCTACCATTGACTATGTACATACCCAGCGTCTGACAGAGCTGCAGGAGTTGTAACCCGTTTTTGTTGCTTATGTTGTCATAGTTGTGTCTAGGGGGGCATACGGGTAGGGATTGCTGTCACCTCCAGGTAGGTGTTTGCAGCCCTGTGTGCTGAGGGTGTCAGGTTCTTGTCTAGTTCTGGCATTTAGGTCGCCACAGACTAGTAAATGTCCCTGGGCCTGGAAATTGTTGATCTCCCCCTCTAGGATGGAGAAGCTGTCATCGTTAATAAAGTATGGGGATTCTAGTGGGAGGATATAGGTGGCACACATGAGGACATTTTTCTCTGTTGAGATCATTTCCTTATTCATTCCTAGCCAGATGTAAAATGTTCCTGTTTCTTGACAAATTTAATAGAGTGAGTTATTAAAGGTTTGCTCTATACCAAAATTAGCATACCCCCTGACAGAGAGCTGGGACTACCAGCTCTGTAACCTAGAGGGCAACCAGTAGGTCCGTCTCCTAGGTCTGTCTCCTTTATACCACCCACCTGGTAGTGTGGTGGATGGGACTCCCAGCTCTCTGTAACCTAGAGGGCAACCAGTAGGTCCGTCTCCTTTATACCACCCACCTGGTAGTGTGGTGGATGGGACTACCAGCTCTCTGTAACCTAGAGGGCAACCAGTAGGTCCGTCTCCTTTATACCACCCACCTGGTAGTTTGGTGGATGGGACTACCAGCTCTCTGTAACCTAGAGGGCAACCAGTAGGTCCGTCTCCTTTATACCACCCACCTGGTAGTGTGGTGGATGAGACTACCAGCTCTCTGTAACCTAGAGGGCAACAGGTAGGTCCGTCTCCTTTATACCACCCACCTGGTAGTGTGGTGGATGGGACTACCAGCTTTCTGTAACCTAGAGGGTAACCTAGAGGGCAACCAGTAGGTCCGTCTCCTTTATACCACCCACCTGGTAGTGTGGTGGATGGGACTACCAGCTCCCTGTAACCTAGAGGGCAACCAGTAGGTCCGTCTCCTTTATACAACCCACCTGGTAGTGTGGTGGATGGGACTTCCAGCTCTCTGTAACCTAGAGGGCAACCAGTAGGTCCGTCTTCTTTATACCACCCACCTGGTAGTTTGGTGGATGGGACTACCAGCTCTCTGTAACCTAGAGGGCAACCAGTAGGTCCGTCTCCTTTATACCACCCACCTGGTAGTGTGGTGGATGGGACTACCAGCTCTCTGTAACCTAGAGGGCAACCAGTAGGTCCGTCTCCTTTATACCACCCACCTGGTAGTGTGGTGGATGGGACTACCAGCTCTCTGTAACCTAGAGGGCAACCAGTAGGTCCGTCTCCTTTATACCACCCACCTGGTAGTGTGGTGGATGGGACTACCAGCTCTCTGTAACCTAGAGGGCAACCAGTAGGTCCGTCTCCTTTATACCACCCACCTGGTAGTTTGGTGGATGGGACTACCAGCTCTCTGTAACCTAGAGGGCAACCAGAGGGCTGTAACCTAGAGGGCAACCAGTAGGTCCGTCTCCTTTATACCACCCACCTGGTAGTGTGGTGGATGGGACTACCAGCTCTCTGTAACCTAGAGGGCAACCAGTAGGTCCGTCTCCTTTATACCACCCACCTGGTAGTGTGGTGTATGGGACTACCAGCTCTCTGTAACCTAGAGGGCAACCAGTAGGTCCGTCTCCTTTATACCACCCACCTGGTAGTTTGGTGGATGGGACTACCAGCTCTCTGTAACCTAGAGGGCAACCAGAGGGCTGTAACCTAGAGGGCAACCAGTAGGTCCGTCTCCTTTATACCACCCACCTGGTAGTGTGGTGGATGGGACTACCAGCTCTCTGTAACCTAGAGGGCAACCAGTAGGTCCGTCTCCTTTATACCACCCACCTGGTAGTGTGGTGGATGGGACTACCAGCTCTCTGTAACCTAGAGGGCAACCAGTAGGTCCGTCTCCTTTATACCACCCACCTGGTAGTGTGGTGGATGGGACTACCAGCTCTCTGTAACCTAGAGGGCAACCAGTAGGTCCGTCTCCTTTATACCAGGTTTCTTAGGATGTATGATGACATTATCTGTATTTCCAATTTGATGAAGTCTGGGTTCCTGCTCTTTAGGTAACGGCAGATGACCTCAGACCTTGTATATTCCAGGATGAGATAGTAAAAGCTTTGTGTTCCATAGTGTCTAGTGTTGTTTTTGTGTGGTTTAGGCCTGGACCATCACAGTAGGTGTGAGCAGAGCATGTCGAGCCTCTGATACATACCTCATAGGTCGCAGGATGGGGCTTGGTAGGGCGTAATAGTGGGGGTTGGGCCTGTTGCTCTGCTCGCTGCCTGGGCATATACACCACCAGCCCGTCTGTGGCACACATGTCAACTCACAGGAGCACATTCATGAATATTTAACAGGCTTCAGTCTGCATGTGCTCTATTTATGTCACCCAGCGTCTGGAGAGTTGGGAGGAGGGCAGGGGGCTGATGGAAAGGGAAGACATGGTGGGCGTTGTGTGTATATCATACTGTGACACTCTGCATTTTGAAGTGCTGTATCTTAAACTGTATTGCTGACATGCAAACATGTGTGGGTCTGTAACCACAGTGGACTAATAAAACAATGACCAAAAGCTTGTTTCTGAGTGGTATTTTTGTTTAGTAACCTGACACACTCACTCACACAGCAGAGAGAGCAGAGAAGGTGTCGGAGTTTCGCACTTTCCACTACAGTGCATGATGGGTAAAACACTCTCACATCCCTGCTGCTATTCACAGGTACCAGCACACACACACACACACACACACACACACACACACACACACACACACACACACACACACACACACACACACACACACACACACACACACACACACACACACACACACACACACACACACACACACACACACACACAGAGAGAGAGACACACAACACGCACACACACACCTCAACCAGAAACCGTGGATTGATGGCAGCATTCGTGCAAAACTGAAAGCGCAAACCACAAACAGTGTAGCTATTCCCTCCGCAAGGCAATCAAACAAGCTAAGCGTCAGTATAGAGACAAAGTAGAGTCGCAATTCAAGGCTCAGACAGGAGAGGTATGTAGCAGAGTCTACAGCCAATAACGGACTACAAAAAGACAACCAGCCCGTAGCAAACAACTAAATAACTTATTTTCTCGCTTTGAGGACAATACAGTGCCACGGACACGGCCCGCTACCAAAACCTGCGGGCTCTCCTTCACCAAAACCTGCTGGCTCTCCTTCACCGCAGCCAACGTGAGTAAAACATTTAAACGTGTTAACCCTCGCAAGGCTGCCAGCCTAGACGGCATCCCTAGCCGTGTCCTCAGAGAATGCGCACCGACATATTCAATCAATCCCTATCCCAGTCTGCTGTTCCCACATGCTTCAAGAGAGCCACCATTGTTCCTGTTCCCAAGAAAGCTAAGGTAACTGAGCTAAATGACTACCGCCCCGTAGCACTCACTTCCGTCATCATGAAGTGCTTTGAGAGACTTGTCAAGCATCATATCACCTCCACCCTACCTGACACCCTAGACCCACTTAAATTTGCTTACCGCCCCAATAGGTCCACAGATGACGCAATCGCAACCACACTGCACACCGCGCTAACCCATCTGGACAAGAGGAATACATATGTTAGAATGCTGTTCATCGATTACAGCTCAGCATTTAACACCATAGTACCCTCCAAACTACAAACCCTGGGTCTCGACCCCGCCCTGTGCAACTGGGTCCTGGACTATCTGACGGGCCGCCCCCAGGTAGCGAGGGTAGGAAACAACATCTCCACCCCGCTGATCCTCAACAATCCAAGATGGCGTAGCAGTGCAGACGTGTTTTGTTCGTCCTCTCGTGTACTTTTGTATTTTTCGTCTTTTCTTGTATATATTTCAATTTTATCATCAATCTCTTTTCCATTTTAATTCAATTATACCTTCCGGTAACCTGCCTCACCCAATGTGATACGGAACCGCTATTATTTTAAATTTTTAAACCTTATAGCCAGAACCACCTAGCCATCAGAAGCTAACCAGCTAATTAGCTACAAGCTATTTAGTCATTGTTAGCCACTGCTAGCGGCCTTTACCTTCTGCACAGATACCAGCCCTTTTTTTTCTTTTTTTTTGCCTGGATAATACTCGCCAGCCTACCAGTATCGCACTGTCTCTAAACTACAACGCCGGATTCCTGCCGTAATCCCTGGACCATTACTCCTGATCTTCACAGCTAGCTAGCACCCACCGAGTTACCCAGTACCGAAGCTATCCATGAGGCCCACCTCCCGGCCTTCTCAGTTGTTCACCCAGACTCCACCCTAACACTGCTAGAACCCACTACTCCACCGGATCCTTGCCGTAAGCTCAGGACCTTGGCACCGGATCACCGCTGCTACCGAGTGGCTATAGTGGCTAACGCCCCTGCCCCAAAGCTAGCACCAGTTAGCCGTGAGCCAGGCGCATCTCCCGGCTAGCAAACTAAATTACTACAACTACAATACCTCTTTCGCCATCTGGCTTGGATTCTTTGTCGACATGGCGCTCCGCCGCACCACCACGACTGTTCTGTCGACGAATACTCCATCCGCTGTGCCTTCAACCGGCCTCCGTCGGACGTCAGAGCAGACTCTTGTACTAGCCCCAGGCTACTAACTTTAAATTTTTATTTATTTTTTATTTATTTTATTTTACCGTTATTTTACCAGGTAAGTTGACTGAGAACACGTTCTCATTTGCAGCAACGACCTGGGGAATAGTTACAGGGGAGAGGAGGGGGATGAATGAGCCAATTGTAAACTGGGGATTATTAGGTGACCGTGATGGTTGAGGGCCAGATTGGGAATTTAGCCAGGACACCGGGGTTAACACCCCTACTCTTACGATAAGTGCCATGGGATCTTTAATGACCTCAGAGAGTCAGGACACCCGTTTAACGTCCCATCCGAAAGACGGCACCCTACACAGAGCAGTGTCCCCAATCACTGCCCTGGGGCATTGGGATCTTTGTTTAGACCAGAGGAAAGAGTGCCTCCTACTGGCCCTCCAACACCACTTCCAGCAGCACCTGGTCTCCCATCCAGGGACTGACCAGGACCAACCCTGCTTAGCTTCAGAAGCAAGCCAGCAGTGGTATGCAGGGTGGTATGCTGCTGGCTATGCCGTGTCGCCCGCGTGCTAGCGTAGTAGCAACTACTCTGCGGCTTCCCTGTTCCATCTATTGCTGCCCCCCGGACCCTATGATCACTTGGCTACATAGCTGATGCCTGCTGGACTGTCCATTAATCACGGTACTCCATTCTGTTTATTTTTTTGTTTATCTGTCGGCCCCAGCCGCGAACTCAGGCTATGTGTGTAGTTAACCGACCCTCTCTGTCAATTCATTGCCATTTTACCTGATGTTTAACAGCATGGCCTCGTATGCCAACATGGCCTCGTATGCCAACATACAGACTCAATCTCTAGCCACTTTTATAATTAACATTTGGATGTAATAAATGTATCACTAGTCACTTAAACAATGCCACTTTATATAATGTTTACATACCCTACATTACTCATCTCATATGTATATACTGTACTCTATACCATCTACTGCATCTTGCCTATGCTGTTCGGCCATCGCTCATCCATATATTCATATGTACATATTCTTATTTATTCCTTTACACTTGTAAAGGTAGGTAGTTGTTGTGAAATTGTTAGATTACTTGTTAGATATTACTGCATGGTCGGAACTAGAAGCACAAGCAATTCGCTACACTATCATTAACATCTGCTAACCATGTGTATGTGGCAAATACAATTTGATTTGATTTGATTTGGTACAGGCAGTTTTTGCCAATGCAGAAAGCCATATTAGTTCTTCTTTGGGTCTACGAGCTTTTGTTCCTATGATGTGTGTGTGTGTGTGTGTGTGTGTGTGTGTGTGTGTGTGTGTGTGTGTGTGTGTGTGTGTGTGTGTGTGTGTGTGTGTGTGTGTATTTCTTCTCCTGTGGGTTATGGTCTTCTGTACCAGAGACGTCTGGAAACCAGAGCCCTCAACACAACGCTGTTCGAGACGTGAGCATTGAAGCGTTCAACATTGTCCCCCTTTGAAAATGCGCCACTTCCTGACACGAAGCGAAATGAGCACGTGACACATTGTGGAGAAAACCATGAGGATACACTGTGACTCTCGCTTATGTTACAGAGCATTCTAGAACTACTTAGCCGCTGAAGAAATTAACTGCTCTGGTGAATGCAGAATGGACAAATCATTCTGGGGCCTGTATGCTTCCATGCACCTATGTAATTGCAATTTTTTTTAATGTGCCCCAGCAATAGAGGTGGTGATACACACACACACAGTACAAAGCAACACACATACACACGCACACAAACACACGCACTCTCTTCCCCTATCCCATTCATCCCCACAGCCCCTTAGCACTTCAGCGCTAGCTGTGCAGCGAGGCCGCATGGCACACCACAGCTACACTCATTACTCCATGATTATGCAGAGGAGTGGGGGAAATCAAAGATGTTATTGTAGATGAGTGAGTCCTAAGTGTCCCAGCCTCCCTGTATCTGCCAGGGATGATTAGAAAACGTGTTCCTCTATCTCGCAATGATCACATTCTCTCTTTGTTAGCCCGGTCAGAATGAATTTCTTTGATGGACAGCTGTCGAGTCTTATCTCAGGGTTAACAGATCCCTCCCTTCATTATATATGCATGACGGGGGTGGCGGCCATGTTGGGAAGGGATGAGTAAGAGAGGTAACAGAGTAACATGCTCATATAGATGGTTATAAAGAGATCTGGAGAGGTGAGAAAGAGGACTGGGTTGATATCCAGTCAGTATATTCAAGGCCAGTCAGAGAAGGAATGGGGGAAAGGTGGATGTCAAATAGAACGGGAAGAATGATCTCCTTTTCTCTTTCACATCCTCTCTGTTTCGGTCTTTCAATCGCTGTGCAACTACCTTGCATCCACCACAAACTTAGAGATAAGTTGGAGATAAGTCAGAGATGAGTCGGATATAAGTCAGAGATAAGTCAGAGATGAGTCGGATATGAGTCGGATATGAGTCAGAGATGAGTCGGATATGAGTCGGATATGAGTCAGAGATAAGTCAGAGATAAGTCAGAGATGAGTCGGATATGAGTCAGAGATAAGTCGGATATGAGTCAGAGATGAGTCGGATATGAGTCGGATATGAGTCAGAGATGAGTCGGATATGAGTCGGATATGAGTCAGAGATAAGTCGGATATGAGTCAGAGATGAGTCGGATATGAGTCGGATATGAGTCAGAGATAAGTCAGAGATGAGTCGGATATGAGTCAGAGATGAGTCGGATATGAGTCGGATATGAGTCAGAGATGAGTCGGATATGAGTCAGAGATGAGTCGGATATGAGTCGGATATGAGTCGGATATAAGTTGGAGATAAGTCGAGATAAGTCAGAGATAACCTTTTCACTGTAATAATAGTGACAGGAATAACATTGGGGGTTCAATAATCAATGCAATTAAAGAGTACTAAGCAACAGAGACAACAGTCAGAGAGAAAATCCAAAATAACTGAAAACTTTACCAGAACCTCTGGATGAGACTTTGAATGGAAGTCCAAGTGAAGGGAAATATACAATCCAACAGAAAACATGTATATAAAAAAATCCCAGGTATTAATGCTGTGTTCTGGTCATTTCGTAAATACCAGAATATGACTGGTGGGAAACTCATCTATCATCCCGTGCTCCGAGTTTCCCACTTGCTCCACTCTTTGAAAGACCGAAACATAATTTGTCCACAAAAAAGATAGCAAGCATGGCGGCATCTTCAGCAGTTGTTGTTTATGGTAAGAACACAATACAAATTGTTGAAAAAATATATTCTGTTCATCTTCCTTTTGATTTAGAAAGCAGATCTGGATGTACTTTCTGAAAGCAATCTATTAATATTGTTTTTGAAAACTATAATTTGATTACAAGCATGATAGCTATACTTTTAGTATATTGTTGACACAGCTTGTTGGCAATTAGCCATTCAGCGTTTCTCAATGAGTTCAAAGCACATGAATGCATCGAACTGGTAATTACCACCTTCCCACTTGGTTATGAACGCAGCATAATTCAAGATGGCGTCTCTGGTTTGGACACGCCTCTAACCACACCCATACCTGCAACCTTAAAGGGCTACTGCTTCATAGGCAATGATCAACACAATACAGTTTGTTAACATATTTTTGGCCAAGTATACACATTGTTTTCAGAGTTCCACATTTCAATAATGTTTCAGTTTTCTTTTAGGGGAAATGTTATGTTTTATTCCACTTTATCCTTTCATAGTAACACGTTACAGATGATTGTGTACACACACACACACACACACACACACACACACACACACACACACACACACACACACACACACACACACACACACACACACACACACACACACACACACACACACACACACACACACACACACACACACACACACACACACACACACACACACACACACACAGCAGCTGTCTTCCCTCTAGTTATGGCCTATAGGGCCCTTGTAATATCAGTAGGACATCCATTTGGGGAGAATCTGGAGGGTGGAGAAGAGAAACAGAAGAAGGAAGAAAAGACAAGAAAGGAGAAGAGAAGAAGAGAAGAGAGGAGAAGAAGACAAGAGAATAAGAGAGGAGAAGAAGACAAGAGACGAAGAGAGGAGAAGAAGACAAGAGACGAAGAGAGGAGAAGAAGACAAGAGAAGAAGAGAGGAGAAGAAGACAAGAGAAGAAGAGAGGAGAAGAAGACAAGAGAAGAAGACAAGAGAAGAAGAGAGAAGAAGAAGTCATGGAAGAATGTCTTCCCTCTCTCTGTAACACTGACCGTCTATATGATTGGAGTTAAGCCTCTACTCTTATCAATGTGCTGCTACATCCCAGCCTTTCTGCATTGGCAGAACATGAAACACTGTTGTGTGGAAGAGAACCATACATACATTGACGCAGCGACCGCCACTATCTAATCCAAACACGATGCCTGGTCCATATATATTTATAAAGCAGTACAAGGTGAGATTTAAAGGTGGGGCAGCTTGTTCCCAGGGGCACACACACACACACACAGATCTGCATCAGTAATCCCTCTTAAGTGACGGCTGCAGGTTAAGTGTCAATTTGTATGCATTTCCCTCCGCCTTATGCTTCCTCTTCCCGCCACACTCGTCCATGGCAACCATACTTTATTGCAGCTGACAGGGGCCTCATCCCTTTAGCCTTTAATCCAGATTTACATTCAGCACATCCACTTTGTATCCCAACAAAGGTATTAACGTCCCCCCAATGCAAATAACATCCACTTTAATGTGCCCTGGGAGGCATAGGGAGACTAGTCCGTTTAGTTGTTGTGGCATTAGCTACATGGGTAAGAGACATAGACAGTCTGAAGGCATTAGCTACATGGGTAAAACCATAGACAGTCTGAAGGCATTAGCTACATGGGTAAAACCCATAGAGAGTCTGAAGGCATTAGCTACATGGGTAAGACACATAGACAGTCTGAAGGCATTAGCTACATGGGTAAGACACATAGACAGTCTGAAGGCATTAGCTACATGGGTAAGATCCATAGACAGTCTGAAGGCATTAGCTACATGGGTAAGAGACATAGACAGTCTGAAGGCATTAGCTACATGGGTAAGAGACATAGACAGTCTGAAGCCATTAGCTACATGGGTAAGACACATAGACAGTCTGAAGGCATTAGCTACATGGGTAAGACACATAGACAGTCTGAAGGCATTAGCTACATGGGTAAGACACATAGACAGTCTGAAGGCATTAGCTACATGGGTAAGAGACATAGACAGTCTGAAGGCATTAGCTACATGGGTAAGAGACATAGACAGTCTGAAGGCATTAGCTACATGGGTAAGAGACATAGACAGTCTGAAGGCATTAGCTACATGGGTAAGACACATAGACAGTCTGAAGGCATTAGCTACATGGGTAAGAGACATAGACAGTCTGAAGGCATTAGCTACATGGGTAAGAGACATAGAGAGTCTGAAGGCATTAGCTACATGGGTAAGATCCATAGACAGTCTGAAGGCATTAGCTACATGGGTAAGAGACATAGACAGTCTGAAGGCATTAGCTACATGGGTAAGAGACATAGAGAGTCTGAAGGCATTAGCTACATGGGTAAAACCATAGACAGTCTGAAGGCATTAGCTACATGGGTAAGATCCATAGACAGTCTGAAGGCATTAGCTACATGGATAAGAGACATAGACAGTCTGAAGGCATTAGCTACATGGGTAAGAGACATAGACAGTCTGAAGGCATTAGCTACATGGGTAAGATCCATAGACAGTCTGAAGCCATTAGCTACATGGGTAAGATCCATAGACAGTCTGAAGCCATTAGCTACATGGGTAAGACACATAGACAGTCTGAAGGCATTAGCTCCATGGGTAAGACACATAGACAGTCTGAAGCCATTAGCTACATGGGTAAGACACATAGACAGTCTGAAGGCATTAGCTACATGGGTAAGACACATAGACAGTCTGAAGGCATTAGCTACATGGGTAAGATCCATAGACAGTCTGAAGGCATTAGCTACATGGGTAAGATCCATAGACAGTCTGAAGCCATTAGCTACATGGGTAAGACACATAGACAGTCTGAAGGCATTAGCTACATGGGTAAAACCCATTGACAGTCTGAAGGCATTAGCTACATGGGTAAAACCATAGACAGGCTGAAGATGCCGATCACTGTGTGGAGTCTGTAGACTATAGAGGCTTTAACAAATGCACGGATGGTGCATGAATAATTCCGAGTCCCCTTCCGTATAACAGCATACCCAGGATATGCAGGGGGTTTGCTGAATCAATATCCACGAGGAGTTTGTCCCCACACTTTCAAGAAACACCGCCGTCGGCCCACCATCCGCCGTTGCCACCATAAGTTAATGAGCTATTTAGCCCATGCTGTTAGAGCTGGCGCTGAATAAAGCCTGCTGGTCTGTGGATGACTGTTAAAACATACAGCGTATTAAAACACTAATGTGGTGGGTGAGCCTCGGTCATGGGTACATAGAGAGAGAGGGAGAGAGGGAGAGAGGGAGAGGGACAGAGGGAGAGAGGGAGAGAGGGACAGAGGGAGAGGGACAGAGGGAGAGAGGGACAGAGGGAGAGAGGGAGAGGGACAGAGGGAGAGAGGGAGAGAGGGAGAAAGAGAGAGAGGGAGAGAGGGACAGAGGGAGAGAGGGAGAAAGAGAGAGAGAGAGGGAGCGAGGGAGTGAGGGAAAGAGGGAGAGGGAGAAGGAAAGAGGGACAGAAGGAGAGAGGGAGTGAGGGTTAGAGGGAGAGGGAGAAAGGGACAGAGGGACAGAGGGAGAGAGTGAGAGAGGGACAGAGAGAGGGAAAGAGGGACAGAAGGAGAGAGGGAGAGAGGGTTAGAGGGAGAGAGGGAGAGAGGGACAGAGAGAGGGAAAGAGGGACAGAAGGCGAGAGGGAGAGAGGGTTAGAGAGTTAGAGGGAGAGAGGGAGAGGGAGAGAGGGACAGAAGGAGAGAGGGGGTGAGGGTTAGAGGGAGAGGGAGAGAGGGACAGAGGGAGAGAGGGAGAGAGGGAGAGGGACAGAGGGAGAGAGGGAGATAGGGAGAAAGAGAGAGAGGGAGTGAGGGAAAGAGGGAGAGGGAGAAGGAAAGAGGGACAGAAGGAGAGAGGGAGTGAGGGTTAGAGGGAGAGGGAGAAAGGGACAGAGGGACAGAGGGACAGAGGGAGAGAGTGAGAGAGGGACAGAGAGAGGGAAAGAGGGACAGAAGGAGAGAGGGAGAGAGGGTTAGAGGGAGAGAGGGACAGAGAGAGGGAAAGAGGGACAGAAGGCGAGAGGGAGAGAGGGTTAGAGAGTTAGAGGGAGAGAGGGAGAGGGAGAGAGGGACAGAAGGAGAGAGGGAGTGAGGGTTAGAGGGAGAGGGAGAAGGCCTGAGTAGAACAAAGCTATGCATTTATAATGCTAATTATTTATGAATGTCTGAAATGTTAATGACAGGATTAAAACACTTGAGATTCGCTATCTCTTTGTTCCATCCTTAGTGCAAACTCTAAGCCCATACTATCATCCCCAGCCCCATCCACAGCCCCATCCACAGTCACATCCCCAGCCCAATCCCTAGCCCCAGCCCCTCCCCAGCCCCATCCCAAACCCCAGCATCATACCCATCCCCAGTCTCATCCTCATCGCCTTTAATGTATTCAGAGTAATGGTTCCCCCCTGGACAGTACTCTTCCTCTCCAGAACCAGGCTGGGGCCCCTAATGGTGTCAGGCCCAGGCCAGATCAATACAGGTCTGCTCCCAGCTGCTCCCTGACCAGAGGACCTGGTGTTAAAACCATCTGTAGTGAAGCAAAGAGAGGGAGAGAACATGAGGGTCAGTGTATTGTTAAGGTAGAGAGAACATGAGAGTCAGTGTATTGTTAAGGTAGAGAGAACATGAGGGTCAGTGTATTGTTAAGGTAGACAGAACATGAGGGTCAGTGTATTGTTAAGGTAGAGAGAACATGAGGGTCAGTGTATTGTTAAGGTAGAGAGAACATGGGGGTCAGTGTATTGTTAAGGTAGAGAGAACATGAGGGTCAGTGTATTGTTAAGGTAGAGAGAACATGAGGGTCAGTGTATTGTTAAGGTAGAGAGAACATGAGGGTCAGTGTATTGTTCAGGTAGAGAGAACATGAGGGTCAGTGTATTGTTAAGGTAGAGAGAACATGAGGGTCAGTGTATTGTTAAGGTAGAGAGAACATGAGGGTCAGTGTATTGTTAAGGTAGAGAGAACATGAGGGTCAGTGTATTGTTAAGGTAGAGAGAACATGAGGGTCAGTGTATTGTTAAGGTAGAGAGAACATGAGGGTCAGTGTATTGTTAAGGTAGACAGAACATGAGGGTCAGTGTATTGTTAAGGTAGAGAGAACATGAGGGTCAGTGTATTGTTAAGGTAGAGAGAACATGGGGGTCAGTGTATTGTTAAGGTAGAGAGAACATGAGGGTCAGTGTATTGTTAAGG
>NC_092095.1:66121889-66139389 GCF_045679555.1 Salvelinus alpinus | reverse complement strand
CTAACAAAAACTATCATATACCATGAATATGTTATCAGACTGTCATCTGAAGAGGTTTTTTCTTGGTTAGTGGCTATCAATATCTTAGTTGAGCCGAATTGGTGATAGCACCTGAAGGAGTAAGAAACTGATGGAGTTAGAATAGTGGTGTATTTTGCTAACGTGTTTAGCTAATAGATTTACATATTTTGTCTTCCCTGTAAAACATTTTAAAAATCTGAAATGGTGGCTTTATTCACAAGATCTGTATCTTTCATCTGGTGTCTTGGACTTGTGATTTAATGATATTTAGATGCTACTATCTACTTGTGAAGCTATGCTAGCTATGCTAATCAGTGTGTGGGGGGTGGGGGGTGCTCCCGGATCCGGGTTTCTGAGGCAGTAGAGGTTTTAATCCGTAACTGCCTGCAGAGGGTATAATATATATCTCCAGCTTTGAGTGGCCAATAGGAATCAGGTCAGATGTCAGATCAACAGGGGAACTCTGTGGGTTGCTATGGTGACACTGTAGCCTGTGTGGCATCAACAAACTGAATTTGGACAGACAGGACCTAAAAAATCTGTCAAAAATATCATCATTTTATCTGAACGTTGAGACGAAACAACACCTGTTATCTTATCCCTTCCATTCCTCGTTGTCTTATCATAGCAGCTGGATGCTTATTGTAATTCCACCCCTATGAAACCATTATGAAATTGATTGTTGAATATCCCCACCACTCATACTGTGGTGAAACCGTTACTACACAGACAGTGTAGGTGAAGTTGCCCCTAGACGCTGATCTTGGGTCAGTTTTGCATTTCCCTCACTAATGATTGAGGTTAGAATTGTTGGAGGGCAAGCTGATCCTAGATTTGTACCTTGGGGAAACTTCCCCCCGGAACTACATAGACAGAGGGTTGATCATATTACAAAAGCATCTGATCCTTATCAGGAAAGTCATCACAGCACTGCACCATCTGGCCAACACCCAACAACCAACCACCTATATGAAGGTGTGAGGCTGATGTCTGACTCTGAAGGAGCGATGGCTATCGGGTCGTTATGAATGCTTGTCTGTGTGTGTGTGTGTTGTTTGTGTGTGTGATGTCTGTGTGTGTGTGTGTGTGTGTGTGTGTGTGTGTGTGTGTGTGTGTGTGTGTGTGTGTGTGTGTGTGTGTGTGTGTGTGTGTGTGTGTGTGTGTGTGTGTGTGTGTGTGTGTGTGTGTGTGTGTGTGTGTGTGTGTGTGTGTGTGTGTGTGTGTGTGTGTGTGTGTTTCACCTAGGCCTCAGACACAGATAAACAGGTAAACACAGACAGTTGTCTCTCATCTCCTCCCGGCCGTGCTGCACGACGGTGGGGTGATAACATCTCTCATGTCTGTTAGACACTTCCAACCAGGACTAAGCCCCCAGATTGCATTCTGACAAGCTCCCGTCATCTCACTCCATCCCCAGAACACTGCTGAGGAGAGATGAGACCACCGGCTGGCTTCTTATTAAACAGAGGGAGAGATGAAGAAGGGGGTAAGAGGGGGGGTAGGGGGAGTATGTGTGTGTGTGTGTGTGTGTGTGTGTGTGTGTGTGTGTGTGTGTGTGTGTGTGTGTGTGTGTGTGTGTGTGTGTGTGTGTGTGTGTGTGTGTGTGTGTGTGTGTGTGTGTCGTCTGTGTCTGTGTGTGTCTGTGTGTGTGTGTGTGTGTGTGTGTGTGTGTGTGTGTGTGTGTGTGTGTGTGTGTGTGTGTGTGTGTGTGTGTGTGTGTGTGTGTGTGTGTGTGTGTGTGTGTGTGTGTGTGTGTGTGTGTGTGTCGTCTGTGTCTGTGTCTGTGTCTGTGTCTGTGTCTGTGTCTGTGTCTGTGTCTGTGTCTGTGTCTGTGTCTGTGTCTGTGTCTGTCTGTGTGTGTGTGTGCGCTGGCGGCAGTTGGATTGGAAATTGGACATGACCAGACTTCCAGCATCATCAGACGGAGTGTAAGACGGAGATGGAAGAAGCAGGGATCGTCGTGGTAACCACGTGTAAAACATGAGCAGATCAAACGAATGACACCCAGCTTGTAAAAAGATGCCTGTGAGTAAATTGAAAGCGCTCACAAGAGTGCTTAACAAAACAATGTGTGTTTGAACCACCCTGGAAATGGAAAAGGATCAAGGCAGTGTAAAGGTAGGAATGGAAGAGGATCAAGGCAGTGTACAGGTAGGAATGGAAGAGGATCAAGGCAGTGTAAAGCTAGGAATGGAAGAGGATCAAGGCAGTGTAAAGGTAGGAATGGAAGAGGATCAAGGCAGTGTACAGGTAGGAATGGAAGAGGATCAAGGCAGTGTAAAGCTAGGAATGGAAGAGGATCAAGGCAGTGTACAGGTAGGAATGGAAGAGGATCAAGGCAGTGTACAGGTAGGAATGGAAGAGGATCAAGGCAGTGTACAGGTAGGAATGGAAGAGGATCAAGGCAGTGTAAAGCTAGGAATGGAAGAGGATCAAGGCAGTGTACAGGTAGGAATGAAAGAGGATCAAGGAGGTGTAAAGGTAGGAATGGAAGAGGATCAAGGCAGTGTACAGGTAGGAATGGAAGAGGATCAAGGCAGTGTAAAGCTAGGAATGGAAGAGGATCAAGGCAGTGTAAAGGTAGGAATGGAAGAGGATCAAGGCAGTGTACAGGTAGGAATGGAAGAGGATCAAGGCAGTGTAAAGCTAGGAATGGAAGAGGATCAAGGCAGTGTACAGGTAGGAATGGAAGAGGATCAAGGCAGTGTACAGGTAGGAATGGAAGAGGATCAAGGCAGTGTACAGGTAGGAATGGAAGAGGATCAAGGCAGTGTAAAGCTAGGAATGGAAGAGGATCAAGGCAGTGTACAGGTAGGAATGAAAGAGGATCAAGGAGGTGTAAAGGTAGGAATGGAAGAGGATCAAGGCAGTGTACAGGTAGGAATGAAAGAGGATCAAGGCAGTGTAAAGGTAGGAATGGAAGAGGATCAAGGCAGTGTACAGGTAGGAATGGAAGAGGATCAAGGCAGTGTAAAGGTAGGAATGGAAGAGGATCAAGGCAGTGTACAGCTGGGAATGGAAGAGGATCAAGGCAGTGTACAGGTAGGAATGGAAGAGGATCAAGGCAGTGTACAGGTAGGAATGGAAGAGGATCAAGGCAGTGTAAAGCTAGGAATGGAAGAGGATCAAGGCAGTGTACAGGTAGGAATGAAAGAGGATCAAGGCAGTGTACAGGTAGGAATGGAAGAGGATCAAGGCAGTGTACAGGTAGGAATGGAAGAGGATCAACAAAGAAAGTGATTATTTTACTGTAATATCTATTTGCTCTGCAGTGATGCTCCACTCCACTCTCTCAAAGCAGTAATCATACTCATGTGTTATGGAGTTGACAGAACTCAAATTATATCATGCACATTATACACACCCATGGGCAACTATGCCAACTGGGACAGAGAGTGTCTGAAAGACACCATATCATCAATTAGAGCTGCTAGGTCAGTGAGACACACACACACACACACACACACACACACACACACACACACACACACACACACACACACACACACACACACACACACACACACACACACACACACAGACACACACACACACACATATACACACAGAGAGAGACACAGACACATACAGAGAAACAGACACACACAGACACACAGACACACACAGAGACAAACACAGATGCACACAGATACACACACAGACACACAGAGAGAGAGAGAGAGAGAGAGAGAGAGAGAGAGAGAGAGAGAGAGAGAGAGAGACACACACACACACACACACACACACACACACACACACACACACACACACACACACACACACACACACACACACAGATACATGTGTGTAAAGTAACTAAGTAAAAATACCTTGAAGCAGTGAAGTTGTTTTTATGGGGTATCTTTATCTGCACTTCACTATTTATATTTTTGACTACTTTTACTTTTACTTCACTAGATTCCCAAATAAATTATGTAATATTTTCTCCATACATTTTCTTTGACACCAAAAAGTACCTATATTATATTTTAAATGCTTAGCAGGACAGGAAAATTGTCCAATTTAAGCACTTGTCAAGAGAACATCCCTAGTCATCCTTTCTGCCTCTGATCTGACGGACACACTGAACACACATGCTTTGGTTGTAAATTACGTCTGAGTGTTGGAGTGTGTCGTGGTAATTTCCTGTATTACTCAATAATAATAGCCAACCACACACAAGTCAGAGTTATATTATAAAGTCCATCTTTAATAATATATGAGCTTCACCATAGCCCTTTTTGACTCTCAGATCAATTCAGTGTCTATAAATGAATTCTCTGAGAGTGTCTACAAAACAATTCTTAGTATCATTTATAGCCAAGATACACCCCCTCCTAACTTACATGACGAACCACAGTTCTTAGTAACAGTTCACAAATAACCTTTTACTTGAAAGAGGAGTATCCCATAGCTAGATAGCATTAGCTATAAATTATCGTTCAGTTTGGTCTCCTAAAACGAGGTTTCAATCTCGTGCTTGGTACCAAAACATTACCTCATCCAATGGCATATATCAATTGTCAATTCTAGATACTCCCATCTCAAATACACCCCCTCCTGGACAAGCTCAGAAAAGACAGTGAGCCTCTTAGGTCATATACCAGGTCAAGATAAGGGCAACCTCAGAGGGGACATACAATAGTTACAGACACATTTCCAAGCCTCCTCCTCCCCTTCTGATATTCTTCATAGCAACACATGGTTTAACAGATACATTGACATATGAAGACAAGCCTGACCTCTCCCCTCTCTGGGGGGAGAGGTCTAGAGAGAAAGGCCAATGCAACTGCCCACAGTATAGTCCAAAGGGAACCATTCTAATGACAAGTATCTCACAAGCATATGATGAAAATAACATCTTATCTATCTATGTTACCTAACTAATTCTGATTCAGCCACGACAAGTGTGCCTCAGGGTACCGTAAATTACGTCTGAGTGTTGGAGTGTGCCTCAGGATACCGTAAATTACGTCTGAGTGTTGGAGTGTGCCTCAGGGTACCGTAAATTACGTCTGAGTGTTGGAGTGTGCCTCAGGGTACCGTAAATTACGTCGGAGTGTTGGAGTGTGCCTCAGGGTACCGTAAATTACGTCTGAGTGTTGGAGTGTGCCTCAGGGTACCGTAAATTACGTCTGAGTGTTGGAGTGTGCCTCAGGAGTGTGCCTCTTCTATATCTCTGTATCAGTATCAGTGCTGTTTCTATATCTCTGTATCAGTGCTGTTTCTATATCTCTGTATCAGTATCAGTGCTGTTTCTATATCTCTGTATCAGTATCAGTGCTGTTTCTATATCTCTGTATCAGTATCAGTGCTGTTTCTATATCTCTGTATCAGTATCAGTGCTGTTTCTATATCTCTGTATCAGTGCTGTTTCTATATCTCTGTATCAGTGCTGTTTCTATATCTCTGTATCAGTAGCAGTGCTGTTTCTATATCTCTGTATCAGTGCTGTTTCTATATCTCTGTATCAGTATCAGTGCTGTTTCTATATCTCTGCATCAGTGCTGTTTCTATAACTCTATATCAGTATCAGTGCTGTTTCTATATCTCTGCATCAGTGCTGTTTCTATATCTCTGTATCAGTATCGGTGCTGTTTCTATATCTCTGTATCAGTGCTGTTTCTATATCTCTATATCAGTATCAGTGCTGTTTCTATATCTCTGCATCAGTGCTGTTTCTATATCTCTGTATCAGTATCGGTGCTGTTTCTATATCTCTGTATCAGTGCTGTTTCTATATCTCTGTATCAGTATCGGTGCTGTTTCTATATCTCTGTATCGGTGCTGTTTCTATATCTCTGTATCATTATCAGTGCTGTTTCTATATCGCTGTATCAGTATCAGTGCTGTTTCTATATCTCTGTATCAGTATCAGTTCTGTTTCTATATCTCTGTGTCAGTATCAGTGCTGTTTCTATATCTCTGTATCAGAATCGGTGCTGTTTCTATATCTCTGTATCAGTGCTGTTTCTATATCTCTGTATCAGTGCTGTTTCTGTATATCTGTATCAGTATCAGTGCTGTTTCTATATCTCTGTATCAGTATCAGTGCTGTTTCTATATCTCTGTATCAGTATCAGTGCTGTTTCTATATCTCTGTATCAGTGCTGTTTCTATATCTCTGTATCAGTATCAGTGCTGTTTCTATATCTCTGTATCAGTATCAGTGCTGTTTCTATATCGCTGTATCAGTATCAGTGCTGTTTCTATATCTCTGTATCAGAATCGGTGCTGTTTCTATATCTCTGTATCAGTGCTGTTTCTATATCTCTGTATCAGTACCAGTGCTGTTTCTGTATATCTGTATCAGTATCAGTGCTGTTTCTATATCTCTGTATCAGTATCAGTGCTGTTTCTATATCTCTGTATCAGTATCAGTGCTGTTTCTATATCTCTGTATCAGTATCAGTGCTGTTTCTATATCTCTGTATCAGTATCAGTGCTGTTTCTATATCTCTGTATCAGTATCAGTGCTGTTTCTATATCGCTGTATCAGTATCAGTGCTGTTTCTATATCTCTGTATCAGTATCAGTGCTGTTTCTATATCTCTGTATCAGTATCAGTGCTGTTTCTATATCTCTATATCAGTGTCGGTGCTGTTTCTATATCTCTGTATCAGTGCTGTTTCTATATCTCTGTATCAATATCAGTGCTGTTTCTGTATCAGTATCAGTGCTGTTTCTATATCTCTGTGTCAGACCTAGTGGAATGTCTCACTGCAGTGTGAGCTATAGTCTCTTAGATCAGGAAGAGTTCAGTTCAGAGTAGTGTCCTATAGACAGCAGAAGTACTCCAGATCAGTTCAGAGTAGTGTCCTATAGACAGCAGAAGTATTCCAGATCAGTTCAGAGTAGTGTCCTATAGACAGCAGAAGTACTCCAGATCAGTTCAGAGTAGTGTCCTATAGACAGCAGAAGTACTCCAGATCAGTTCAGAGTAGTGTCCTATAGACAGCAGAAGTGCTCCAGATCAGTTCAGAGTAGTGTCCTATAGACAGCAGAAGTATTCCAGATCAGTTCAGAGTAGTGTCCTATAGACAGCAGAAGTACTCCAGTTCAGTTCAGAGTAGTGTCCTATAGACAGCAGAAGTACTCCAGATCAGTTCAGAGTAGTGTCCTATAGACAGCAAAAGTACTCCAGATCAGTTCAGAGTAGTGTCCTATAGACAGCAGAAGTACTCCAGATCAGTTCAGAGTAGTGTCCTATAGACAGCAGAAGTGCTCCAGATCAGTTCAGAGTAGTGTCCTATAGACAGCAGAAGTACTCCAGTTCAGTTCAGAGTAGTGTCCTATAGACAGCAGAAGTACTCCAGATCAGTTCAGAGTAGTGTCCTATAGACAGCAGAAGTACTCCAGATCAGTTCAGAGTAGTGTCCTATAGACAGCAGAAGTACTCCAGATCAGTTCAGAGTAGTGTCCTATAGACAGCAGAAGTACTCCAGATCAGTTCAGAGTAGTGTCCTATAGACAGCAGAAGTACTCCAGATCAGTTCAGAGTAGTGTCCTATAGACAGCAGAAGTACTCCAGATCAGTTCAGAGTAGTGTCCTATAGACAGCAGAAGTACTCCAGATCAGTTCAGAGTAGTGTCCTATAGACAGCAGAAGTACTCCAGATCAGTTCAGAGTAGTGTCCTATAGACAGCAGAAGACAGTTTCTCATGACTCTTCCTCTGTTCTCCGACTGTGAGAATTAATTACCACTGTCTCACACACACACACACACGGAAGCACGCACCCACACATGGTCACACACACACACAAATGGAAGCACACACTCACACATGGGCGCATACACACACACCACACACACTATCAGAAATGTCGGGAAGATAACCAGAATCCCAATTACCTCATTGATGGGACATTTCACTGGGGTGGGAGCCATACTAAAATAATGGGGAATTGGCCAAGATTTACAATGGTGGCTGGGCTGGGACATTTCCAAGATGCTAGCTAGGTTTTTTCCCCCCAATTTCCACTTTACCAAATGGAAGATGGTGGAGAGATATCCCAAGTAAATTAGATGGGTTTTTTCTTTGTATAAAGAGACTGCAATCATATTGAGGTTCTCGTTCCAATCAAGAGTTGGTGTGCGTCCCAAATGACACCCCTACTACTAACATAGTGCACTACCTTTGACCAGAGCCCTATGGACCCTCATCAAAAGTAGTGCACTATGTAGAGGATAGGCTGCCGTTTGGGACTCACATTGGTTCGGCGTGATAGAGCGGTGATGGAGGAGAAACATTAGCATTGAGAGACAACACAGCTAGAGGAGATTCATGCTCTTTCTACAAAGTCTCTCTTATTCACATTCACATGGGAGCCTTGAACAGCATCACCCCACAGCATGTGTCTGGCCCAGCCTTGAACAGCATCACCCCACAGCATGTGTCTGGCCCAGCCTTGAACAGCATCACCCCACAGCATGTGTCTGGCCCAGCCTTGAACAGCATCACCCCACAGCATGTGTCTGGCCCAGCCTTGAACAGCATCACCCCACAGCATGTGTCAGGCCCAGCCTTGAACAGCATCACCCCACAGCATGTGTCATGCCCAGCCTTGAACAGCATCACCCCACAGCATGTGTCTGGCCCAGCCTTGAACAGCATCACCCCACAGCATGTGTCAGGCCCAGCCTTGAACAGCATCACCCCACAGAATGTGTCTGGCCCAGCCTTGAACAGCATCACCCCACAGAATGTGTCTGGCTCAGCCCTAAACAGCATCACCCCACAGCATGTGTCAGGCCCAGCCTTGAACAGCATCACCCCACAGCATGTGTCTGGCCCAGCCTTGAACAGCATCACCCCACAGCATGTGTCTGGCTCAGCCCTAAACAGCATCACCCCACAGCATGTGTCTGGCTCAGCCTTGAACAGCATCACCCCACAGCATGTGTCTGGCTCAGCCTTGAACAGCATCACCCCACAGAATGTGTCTGGCCCAGCCTTGAACAGCATCAGGTTTGATTGAGTGATTGACAGTTAGTGGATTAATACCAATGTGACCATTGCGAAGGTCCGCAGTTAAGGCTTGATATCATGTGACCATTGGGAGCGTCCACAGTTAAGGCTTGATATCATGTGACCATTGGGAGCGTCCACAGTTAAGGCTTGATATCATGTGACCATTGGGAGCGTCCACAGTTAAGGCTTGATATCATGTGACCATTGGGAGCGTCCACAGTTAAGGCTTGATATCATGTGACCATTGGGAGCGTCCACAGTTAAGGCTTGATATCATGTGACCATTGGGAGCGTCCACAGTTAAGGCTTGATATCATGTGACCATTGGGAGCGTCCACAGTTAAGGCTTGATATCATGTGACCATTGAGACGGTGTATAGTTTGAGATTAAACATCATGTAACTATTATGAGGGTTCCTAGTCAAATCAAATTTGATTTGTCACATGCTTCGTAGACAACAGGTGTTGACTAACAGTGAAATGTTTACTTGCGGTTCTTTTTCAACAATACTGTTACAAGTTTAAAAAATAAAAAAAATAAAAATGTAAATAGTGACACAAGGAATATATACACAGTGAATAATGAATTTAAAAAATTAATACAATTAATATGGCTATATACAGAGAGTACCAGTACTGAGTCGATGTGCAGGGGTATGAGGTAATTGAGGTAGCTATACACTGTACACATAGGGAAAGTGACTAGGCAACAGGATAGATAATAAACAGTAGCATCAGTGTGTGTGTGTGTGTGTGTGTGTGTGTGTGTGTGTGTGTGTGTGTGTGTGTGTGTGTGTGTGTGTGTGTGTGTGTGTGTGTGTGTGTGTGTGTGTGTGTGTGTGTGTGTGTGTGTGTGTGTGTGTGTGTGTGTGTGTGTGCGTGTGCGTGTGTTGGGGTGTCAGTGTAAGTATGTGTGCCTGTGTGGGTAGAGTCCAGTGAGTGTGCATTGAGTCAGTGCAAGAGAGTTAGTGCAAAAAAGGTTGAGACTATATCATGTGACCAATGGGAGGGTCCTTCTGTTAGTGTTCCAGCGACTGTCAAGTGTTTTATGGATTGAGTGAGGTGGTTTAGATGTCTCACTGGAGATATGTCAGTGTGATGAGTGTGTTTGAAGAGTGTGTGTGTGTGTGTGTGTGTGTGTGTGTATGTGTGTGTGTGTGTGTGTGTGTGTGTGTGTGTGTGTGTGTGTGTGTGTGTGTGTGTGTGTGTGTGTGTGTGTGTGTGTGTGTGTGTGTGTGTGTGTGTGTGTGTGTGTGTGTGTGTGTGTGTGTGTGTGTGTGTGTGTATGTGTGTGAGGAGAAGAGTATGTGGTGGGAGTCTCCAGCTCATGGAAGCCAGCTAATCCATCTCCCTCCCTCCATCTCTCTCTCTCTCTCCAACTCCCTCTCCACCGCTCTCTCTATCTCTCATTCCCTTCTATCTCTCCCCCTCTCCCTCTCTTTCCCTTCTATCTCTCCCCCTCTCCCTCTCTTTCCCTCTCTCTCTCCCAGCTAGCTATGTGCAGAATTACCTCCCTAATAGCCTTTCTGCAGCTTCCTGCTAACGGTACCATGGAGAACCATAGACAGACAGACAATCCCATTCAGAGGCATTCAAACAGCAGTCACATAAGATATGAGAGGACATTTTTGTAGTGTCCCACTGTGACAGAAATCCCCATCTGGATCACTGACTGAAGGTGTAACTAGTAGAGCAGTATAGAGTAGCTATGCGTCGTTTGCAAATGCAGTTTCCTTGATGGTTGGTCGTAGTAAATGAATAGTTGAAGGCAAACAGCTGTTAGTTGGTCTGTTGGTCTGTGGACAATCAGACTGTTCCAAGAGATCTATTGAAGAAACCACATAGCCCATATCATTCCACTTGTGATGGAACATCCAAAAACCAAACATGCAGGTTACATGGCACACACACACACTCACCATTAGCATCCTGAGCAGACCCATTACTCTCTATCTGTTGTGTGGGCCCCAGCCATAATGATCTAGTCCCAGAGGCCTTTACTCAGGTACAGTACAGTGAAGGGTTCCTCCTGAATGGACAGCACTGGCCTCTTTAAAGGAAAGGAGAAGAATGAGGGCAGGTTATACTACCCAAAATGGAGACCAGTGTTGTCTTTCAGCAGGAGCTAGCCTCACTACCCAATATGGAGGCCAGTGTTGTCTTTCAGCAGGAGCTAGCCTCACTACCCAATATGGAGACCAGTGTTGTCTTTCAGCAGGAGCTAGCCTCACTACCCAATATGGAGGCCAGTGTTGTCTTTCAGCAGGAGCTAGCCTCACTACCCAATATGGAGACCAGTGTTGTCTTTCAGCAGGAGCTAGCCTCACTACCCAATATGGAGACCAGTGTTGTCTTTCAGCAGGAGCTAGCCTCACTACCCAATATGGAGACCAGTGTTGTCTTTCAGCAGGAGCTAGCCTCACTACCCAATATGGAGACCAGTGTTGTCTTTCAGCAGGAGCTAGCCTCACTACCCAATATGGAGACCAGTGTTGTCTTTCAGCAGGAGCTAGCCTCACTGCCCAATATGGAGACCAGTGTTGTCTTTCAGCAGGAGCTAGCCTCACTACCCAATATGGAGACCAGTGTTGTCTTTCAGCAGGAGCTAGCCTCACTACCCAATATGGAGACCAGTGTTGTCTTTCAGCAGGAGCTAGCCTCACTGCCCAATATGGAGACCAGTGTTGTCTTTCAGCAGGAGCTACCCTCACTACCCAATATGGAGACCAGTGTTGTCTTTCAGCAGGAGCTAGCCTCACTACCCAATATGGAGACCAGTGTTGTCTTTCAGCAGGAGCTAGCCTCACTACCCAATATGGAGACCAGTGTTGTCTTTCAGCAGGAGCTAGCCTCACTACCCAATATGGAGACCAGTGTTGTCTTTCAGCAGGAGCTAGCCTCACTACCCAATATGGAGACCAGTGTTGTCTTTCAGCAGGAGCTAGCCTCACTGCTTCATCCTCACAACCGACAGGACAGGGCAGAAAACATCAAATCATTTGATCAGGTCAGTCAGTAGGAGGATTTACCTTTGCAATGACATGTTTTTGTCACGTCTTCTCCCGTCCCCCTCACTGGCGCACAACGTCGCCAGTTTATTCATTATTACGCACACCTGCCACCATCGTTACGCGCACCTGCGCCTCATGAGACTCCCCTGGACTCCATCACCCTCCTGATTACCTCCCCTATATCTGTCACTCCATTTGGTTCTTTCCCCAGGTGTTATTGACTCTGTTTCTGTGTTTCATGTCTGTATGCTACTCGTGTTTCTTGTTTTGTTCCCTGTACTTGCTTCCCGATTCTTAGCGTACACGTTACAGAACAACGTCTCACCAAAGGGAAGCAACAGGGATGTACTGGTGACCTTGGATCCAAGTTCCGCTACCGAAGCAACCGGGATGCCTCAGCTGGCTCGTCAGGCTTCCATGCCTCGGCTGTCTCGACAGGTTCCCAAGCCTCGGTTGGCTCGTCAAGCTCCCGCGCCTCACCTGACTCATCAGGCTCGTCAGGCTCCCGCGCCCCAGCCAGCTCGTCAGGCTCCCGCTCCCCAGCCGGCACCTGAGGGTTCCCACGCCCCAGCCGGCTCCACAGGTTCCCACGCCCCAGCCGGCTCCACAGGTTCCCGCGCCCCAGCCGGCTCTACAGGTCCCCGCACCTCGGCAGAAGCGACCGGCCCGCTCCTGGTCCTCGGGAGCGCCCCTCTGGTCAACTTCCTGCAGCTGGAGTCGCGCATCAGGGAGGGGGTACTGTCACTTCTACTCCCTCTCCGGCGCTCCACGTCGCCAGTTTATTCATTATTACGCACACCTGCCACCATCGTTACGCGAACCTGCGTCTCATGAGACTCCCCTGGACTCATCACCTTCCTGATTACCTCCCCTATATCTGTCGCTCCCTTTGGTTCATTCCCCAGGCATTATTGACTCTGTTTCATGTCTGTACGCTACTTGTGTTTCGTTCCATGTTCCGTTATTTATTAAATTCACTGTATTTGTTTCCCGATTCTTAGCGTACATGTTACAGTTTTGCTTTTACAATCACTTAGCGCCAATTAATGCTAGGAAATGTATGTGTCCTAACCACAGTTGAGATTGAACTCCAAGAGATCTTTATTTCTATATTATTAAATGTAATAACTATATTGTCGTCCCTCTCCCGACAGTGAATCCCTCCTCCTGAGGGCACAGGATGGAAGGATACGTCTGCCAGTGCCGGCAGTGTCAGTGTCGAGGCTCCAGGCTGCCAGCTGCATCTGATTCATCCTCTCTGGTTGTAATCGGCGTAAGTCATCCTTGATTAACCCCTGCAGAATGAGTCTAATTACTTGAAATTAGCCCAGGCACAGTGGAGCCGCTCTTCATGCAGATGCAAAGTGGAGGGGTGGAGGGCACTAGCCTGCCCTGCAGCCTTATACAATACCTACCTCCTCTCCTCTCTCCAAGCTCCCCTCCTCTCCTCTCTCCAAGCTCCCCTCCTCTCCTCTCTCCAAGCCCCCCTCCTCTCCTCTCTCCAAGCCCCCCTCCTCTCCTCTCTCCAAGCCCCCCTCCTCTCCTCTCTCCAAGCCCCCCTCCTCTCCTCTCTCCAAGCCCCCCTCCTCTCTCCTCTCTGAGAGGTCAGTCTGAACAGGCCCATTTACACCATAGAGGATGCCATAATTGTTCTAGTTTATCAGCGACCGCGTTTCTATTATTCCAGCCTGATGATGTGTTTGTCTGTCTGCCAGCCCTGGACAACAAGGGCTACGTCCCAAATGGAATCCTATGCCCTGCATACTCCACTTATTTTGACCGGGCCTATAGGGCACTATGTAGGGGACAGGGGGCCATTTGGAATGTAGCCCTTGTTTGCCAGGGATGCAGAAAAGTCATTTTAGGCCCATGCCGGGGGAGCGAGACAGCGTATTCAAGCTCGGGGACGACAAATTGAAAAGGGGATTTTGTCATTTTGAAAATCAAAACAGTCCCAATAACCGTCTACCTCGCAGCTAGTCACCTCATTATGCAGACAGCGGAAGATGAGGCTGTTACGTAGAATGTACACTGACTACATCCCAAATGGCACCCTATTCCCTATATAGTGCACTACTTGACCACTATCCGTTTAGCTACCAGGAAATGTACACACCAGACCAGAATCACTGAGGAAGTAAAGTACATTGTTCCTGAATGTGTCTAAGGAGTGGCGGATTGTTTGCGTTTCAGGCAATTTAATTTCTTGGGTTAATTGATAGAATGATTTCCATGTGACTATACGTACTAGTCTAAAAGTGAGTATGAATGAAGTGAAGCCAGTTGAGAGGAAGCACGCCACTATGGTGCCATCAGCTGATCGCATCAGCGGGTATCACACCAACGGGGTTCATACTACTCACATGTGCTCTATTTAAGTTGACCAGTTCTACACACGCTTCCTCAATGGCGGATGTATCTTGCTGCCATTGCGCTGCTGCTGTAAACAGCTGTTAGTCGCTATGCTTGCTGTTTTCTGATATCCCACCGCCGCCGCCAGCCTCCACCTGTCTGTGTTCTGCATTTCTTCCTCCAGGGGATTTGGTATAGAATATTGTGCTCATTGCCTGTAGATATTGTATCATCTTTATATGAAGCTTGGCTCTGGCAGTGAGCTGAAGGAGCAGAGCCTAACGCCAAGCCTATGCATTGTAATCTGTTCTAGAAAATGGTTGAATGTACACGTGGCGTTTCCTTTCTGAACTTGTTTTGAGGGATAACAAGATAAACGTGTCTGTCCACCGTAACTGTACAATGACTGTTGAGAGGAAGTGGTCACTTCCACTGTTTAGTTCACTAACAACTATCGTGTCTAAGTATTTGCCTTGACTGGACATCAGAGGTGTTCGTGGAGAGGTTTACTGGTGTGGAGGTGTTAGTGGAGAGGTTTACTGGCGTGGAGGTGTTAGTGGAGAGGTTTACTGGTGTGGAGGTGTTCGTGGAGAGGTTTACTGGTGTGGAGGTGTTAGTGGAGAGGTTTACTGGCGTGGAGGTGTTAGTGGAGAGGTTTACTGGTGTGGAGGTGTTAGTGGAGAGGTTTACTGGCGTGGAGAGTTAGTGGAGAGGTTTACTGGTGTGGAGGTGTTAGTGGAGAGGTTTACTGGTGTGGAGGTGTTAGTGGAGAGGTTTACTGGCGTGGAGATGTTAGTGGAGAGGTTTACTGGTGTGGAGGTGTTCGTGGAGAGGTTTACTGGTGTGGAGGTGTTAGTGGAGAGGTTTACTGGTGTGTTAGTGGAGAGATTTACTGGCGTGGAGGTGTTAGTGGAGAGGTTTACTGGTGTGGAGGTGTTAGTGGAGAGGTTTACTGGTGTGTTAGTGGAGAGGTTTACTGGTGTGGAGGTGTTAGTGGAGAGGTTTACTGGTGTGGAGGTGTTAGTGGAGAGGTGTACTGGTGTGGAGGTGTTAGTGGAGAGGTTTACTGGTGTGGAGGTGTTTGTGGAGAGGTTTACTGGTGTGGAGGTGTTAGTGGAGAGGTTTACTGGCGTGGAGGTGTTAGTGGAGAGGTTTACTGGTGTGGAGGTGTTAGTGGAGAGGTTTACTGGTGTGTTAGTGGAGAGGTTTACTGGTGTGGAGGTGTTAGTGGAGAGGTTTACTGGTGTGGAGGTGTTAGTGGAGAGGTTTACTGGTGTGGAGGTGTTAGTGGAGAGGTTTACTGGTGTGGAGGTGTTAGTGGAGAGGTTTACTGGTGTGGAGGTGTTAGTGGAGAGGTTTACTGGTGTGGAGGTGTTAGTGGAGAGGTTTACTGGTGTGGAGGTGTTAGTGGAGAGGTTTACTGGTGTGTTAGTGGAGAGGTTTACTGGTGTGGAGGTGTTAGTGGAGAGGTTTACTGGTGTGGAGGTGTTAGTGGAGAGGTTTACTGGTATGGAGGTGTGAGTGGAGAGGTTTACTGGTGTGGAGGTGTTAGTGGAGAGGTTTACTGGTATGGAGGTGTGAGTGGAGAGTT
The DNA here is from genome assembly GCF_045679555.1 of Salvelinus alpinus. NCBI lineage: Eukaryota > Metazoa > Chordata > Actinopteri > Salmoniformes > Salmonidae > Salvelinus > Salvelinus alpinus. The sequence continues at coordinate 66,123,441 of NC_092095.1, read as the reverse complement.
TTACTGGTATGGAACCGTAATCGATATTCACCAGTGGTTTTATCTGAATGGCTGACTTCTGCATGGTAGAGATTGGAGACATAGGTAAGAAGGGAGTATATGATCGTCACGCGTGGAGAGACTCAATTTACCATCAACCATTTCTTTATCTCACACTGTTAGTCGGTGAGTCTCTCTTATGCGTGCACGCGAACACACACATGCACTCTCTATCCCTCTCCCTCTGTTCTGTTTATCCAGATAAGGCTCTTTGAACCTCACAGTGTTAGTGTGTTCTGAGACTCTGCGGTGGCATCTGTTAATGTCAGTGGTAATGACGTACGGCCTGCTGGCTGACTGGTGATGCACCTTGAAAGAGCAGCGGGGAACTAAGGCTCAATCATTCTCACACTCTTCACAGAAATATATAAATGTATTCATGAAAGGGTGAAAAACAAAGAGCGAGAGAGTAAGAGAGAGAGAGGCTTTCAGAATCTGAGAATCTGAGAACTGCGAATGCAGACACTTCTTTTCTGGTAAATCATTTTCACACATGCCTTTGAAATGGCAAAGCCCCTTGAAAAAGATGAGGGAAGCTCCAATATTATGAACAACAACCCAGAGATGAAAGAAGTTCATCCTTCCCCGTCACCTTTTCACCTCGGTCTATCTACTGATCAGGGATCAGGTGACAGGGTTGATGCCTCCTGCTTCCCCCCCCCCCAAGTGATTGGGGTGAAAGCAGGTTACCCAGCGAGAATGTGATCGTCAGCCTCCTGGAGGTAGGAACTATGGTGAGCAGCATATCATTCCGCCTCTCGCTGATGAAGACGGCAGTTGGAAATGGTTCCAGCACCAACCTTTCCCATCTCTTTAGCAAAGAAACATTTAGCAGTTCATCAGATGATGCACGACTAATTACACTATAGAGTTACAAGATCAAAATTCTCACCAGCTACTGTCAGGGCCCAGTTTTTAAAAAAGCACTATCGGATAGGATTAAATACATAAAAATAGAATGAACAGAACGGACATATCATTGACTTGAATGGGGACGTTCTCTTCATTCTATTTCTACGCTTTTAATCCCATCCGATAGGCAAAATCCAGATAGCTAACTTTTGAAAATCTGGGCACAGATCTTACAAGCTACCCTCCCTCCCTCTCTGTGTTATATAAAAAAAGTATCTATCCTACTTCTCATTAGGTTTTTGTTAATGTTATCTCCATACTGAACAGATAGGAACTAGTCTAAAGAATACCTTTTGGATTATCTTGATATACATTAACATTAATTACCATAGGATAAAACACACTTTTCCCCAGAATGATTCCAGCTGCGTCTCAGAGGGAGGGCTTTCTCTGTTCTCTGCACAGCAACACTGCTCATTGATGCAGGAGGTGTCCTGTCAATATTGGACCATTCACTACGAGCGGACACATCTCTCCTGACAGACGGCCACCTGGGTACCAAATAGGATTAAGAGAGGAAGGTACACACATTAATATACAGATGCAATACGGTCACCTCTCACATGTCTAAGCATTGTGTCCCAAATGGTATCCTATTCAC
>NC_092095.1:66114293-66121789 GCF_045679555.1 Salvelinus alpinus | reverse complement strand
ATGGGGAGGGAGAGAGAGAGAAAGAGAGATGGGGAGGGAGAGAGAGAGAAAGAGATATGGGGAGGGAGAGAGAGAGAAAGAGAGATGGGGAGGGAGAGAGAGAGAAAGAGAGATGGGGAGGGAGAGAGAGAGAAAGAGATATGGGGAGGGAGAGAGAGAGAAAGAGAGAGGGAGAGGGAGAGAAAGAGATATGGGGAGGGAGAGAGAGAGAAAGAGAGATGGGGAGGGAGAGAGGGAGAAAGAGAGATGGGGCGGGAGAGAGAGAGAAAGAGATATGGGGAGGGAGAGAGAGAGAGAGAAAGAGAGATGGGGAGGGAGAGAGAGAGAAAGAGAGATGGGGAGGGAGAGAGAGAGAAAGAGAGATGGGGCGGGAGAGAGAGAGAAAGAGAGATGGGGAGGGAGAGAGAGAGAAAGAGATATGGGGAGGGAGAGAGAGAGAAAGAGAGATGTGGAGGGAGAGAGAGAGAAAGAGAGATGGGGAGGGAGAGAGAGAGAAAGAGAGATGAGGAGGGAGAGAGAGAGAAAGAGAGATGGGGAGGGAGAGAGAGAGAAAGAGATATGGGGAGGGAGAGAGAGAGAAAGAGAGATGGGGAGGGAGAGGGAGAGAAAGAGAGATGGGGAGGGAGAGAGAGAGAGAAAGAGAGATGGGGAGGGAGAGGGAGAGAAAGAGAGATGGGGAGGGAGAGAGAGAGAAAGAGAGATGGGGAGGGAGAGAGAGAGAGAGAAAGAGAGATGGGGAGGGAGAGAGAGAAAGAGAGAGAGAGAAAGAGAGATGGGGAGGGAGAGAGAGAGAAAGAGAGATGGGGAGGGAGAGAGAGAAAGTACTGACAGAAAATATGTGTTCCTTTGCACAATATATATCCCTCCCTCAGAATCCCCATATTACTCAGAGGAGATCTTCCCCACCCTTGAGGAAGAGACATGTCATTTCCAGGCCCAGGGAAATGTGCTCATCTGAGAGGAAACAAATCTGGGACCTGTTGCAGCTCTGTAGAAGCCTGGGTCTGTACTTTGTCAATGGTAGGTTATGGGGGGACTCTGTGGGGAGATTCATCTATTGCTCCCCTCTTGGCCACAGCACAGTAGACTATATGATTACAGACATTGACCCTTTCTCTCTCAGCTCATTCACTGTCAAGCCACTAACACCTCTGTCTGATCACAGCCAAATCACGTTGTTCCTCAAAAGAACAGACATGGAAACAACCACACATTCACAGCCCAGTAAGCTGTACAACATCAGACATTCATACAGATGGGCCCAAAACAGCACAGAAGAATACCAGAAAGCAAACGGTAACCAAAATATTCAAACACTCTTAGATAACTTTCTGGATACCACATTCACTCACAGTAAAGAAGGCATCAATATAACAGTACAAACATCAACTATATATTCAGGCAAACGACAAAAGAACCACAACTGAAAATGTACTTTTTTTTTTAAGACCACAAATGACAACTGGTTTGATGCAGATTGTAAAATTATAAGGAAAAAACTTAGAACACTATCCAACCAAAAGCACAGAGACCCAAAAAATGGTGAATGACGCCTTCATTACTGTGAGACTTTAAAACTCTATAAACGTGCCCTCAGAACCAAAAAAGCACAGTACAACAGCAAGCAGCTGACACTAATTGAGGAGTCCATAAACACACACACCTTCTGGCAAAATTGGAAAAAGCAACAACAAAAAATCAAAACAAGAGGAATTAGCGATACAAAATGATGACATATGGACAACTCATTTTAAAACACTCTACAACACCGTTCAAATTGACACAAACGCAGAACAACGCCAAATTCATGAGAAGTTGAATGGATTAGAAAAAGCTATAAAGGACAATCAAAATCTATTGGACTCCCCAATTACTGACCAGGAGCTCTATAAGAAACTTCAGGCCCTCAAATTTAAAAAAGCATGCGGACCTGATGGCATCCTAAATGAGATGCTCAAACTCACTAGTGCAAAATGTCAATAGGCTATATTACAACTGATTAATTTGATCCTGAGTGTAGGTTATTTCCCTGACATCTGGAATCAAGGACTAATAACCCCAATCTTTAAAAACTGAGACATATTTGACCCTAACAATTACAGAGGCATTTGTGTGAACAGTAACCTGGGGAAGGTTTTCTGTAGTATTATCAATGTAAGAGTTCTAAACTTCCTTAATAATTGAGTAAAAGCCCAATTGGATTTATACCAAAACATCACACGACCGATCATATTTACACCCTACACACCCTGATAGATAAACAAGTCCATCAAAATAATAACAAAATGTACGCTTGATTTATCGACTTCCAAAAAGCATTTGATTCTATTTGGCATACAGGACTGTTCTACAAAGTTATTGAAAGTGGTGTAGGGGGTAAAACATGCGACATAATTAAATCAATGTATACTGGCAATACATGCAGCATCAAAATTGATAAGAAAATAAAATAATTATTTAACAAGGGGCGGGGCCTTCGCCAGGGTTGCAATCTGAGCCCTGCACTCATTAATATTTACATGAACGAATTGGCCACTATTCTAGAAAAATCCTCAGCCCCTGGTGTTAGTCTCCACAACTCAAGAGGGTAAATGCCTACTCTTTCGCAGATGACCTATGCCTGCTGTCACCCACAGCACATGGCCTACAGCAGAGCCTGGACCTGCTAGAGCAGTACTGCCAGACCTGGGCCCTGGCAGTAAACCCCAAAAATACGAAAATAATGATTTTCCAGAGAAGATCCAGATCTCAGGGAATTAGACCAAAGTTCTCAATTGGTACAAAATATATAGAGTACTGCACACACTACAATTACTTAGGTTTAAAAATAAGCTGACTGGACACCTTAATGATGCAGTGAATGAACTAAGAGAGAAAGCACGCAGGGCATTCTACGCCATTAAAAAACTAATTCAAATTCTAATTGAAAATTTGGCTCAAACTAATTGAATGTGTCATTGAACCAATTGCACTTCATGGCAGCGAGGTGTGGGGTCCACTTGCAAAACAAGATTTCACCAAATGGGACAAACACCCCATTGAAACCCTGCATGCAGAGTTCTGTAAGATTCTCCTACATGTCCAGAGGAAAACTACAAACAATGCATGCAGGGCAGAATTAGGCAAATATCCACTAATAATAAAAACTCAAAAAAGAGCAATTAAGTTTTGGAAACATCTAAAATACAGTGACCCCCTCTCATATCACCACCAAGCCCTGCAATGCCAAGAGCTGAGCAAAGAAAAGAGTCCCCTCATCCAGCTGGTCCTGGGGCTGAGTTCACACACCTGTTCTACTAACACAATGAAGCCTCAGGACCAGAATATCCAATCAATCAGAATAAAACAAATTACAACACAGTCAAAACAAAACTACATTGCTTATTGGGAAACACAAACACAAGCACAAAGCAAAATGCAGTGCTGTCTGGCCCTAAATCGACAGTACACCGTGGCTAACTATTTGACCATGGTTACTGATCAAAACCTTAGAAAAACCTTGCCAAAGTACAGGCTCAGTGAGCACAGTCTTGCCATTGAGAAGGGTAGACACAGGAAAACCTGGCTCCCTGTAGAGGAAAAGCTGTGCAACCACTGCACAACAGCAGAACCTGAGACGGAGCTGCATTTCCTGACAAAATGTCAAAAATATAAAACATTTAGAGTGTCATTTCCACAAATTTGAAACCCTTATTCAAGGTTTCAAAGACCTCTCTGATGAGAGTAGGCTACCCATCCTGTTGGGGGAGGACGCAGAGAGCTGTGTTGGCAGCGCACTACGTTGCTGCCTGCCATAAGATGAGGGACAGTGTCTGACAGACCAATCAACCTGCACATGTCCTCTATGATTATTGTTATTGTTGAATGTATGGTTATTTAGACACTTGGTTATTGTTGTTATTGTTGTCCTGTTGACAATTTGTATTCTTATTATTTAAATATTGTAAATATCCAAAGTAAGCTTTGGCAATATGTACATTGTTACGTCATGCCAATAATGCAAATTGAATTGAATTGAGAGAGAGATGGGGGGAGAGAGAGAGAGAGAGAAGTCTGTCACTGACTGCGGACAGCATTTGGTAAGCTAACAAACACACACACACACACACACACACACACACACACACACACACACACACACACACACACACACACACACACACACACACACACACACACACACACACACACACTCCTCCTCCCTGCTCATTTTCAGCCATGTTAGCGATGTGGGTGGACACAGAAGTTAACCCAGCGATCTCAGTTCAAACATTACACACATTATTCTCCCCTCCCTTCAATAACACTTATAAAGAACACACAGACAGGCTTTCATGTTCAGTGATGTTTATTATCAATCTTATGGATGAGCGTTTGTTTCTGTTCCTCTCTCTCCGCCTCTGTAGCTTCCGGGTATGCTGGAATAAGGACCCGAGCTACGGCAATCGGGCTGGCTTTGTAGTGCCTGTCCCGAATTGCCCGTTCATGTGAACGGGCGTATTGGAAGACACCATGTTGGTAGCAGTGGGGTCTCTGTGTGTGTGATGGCACAGAGAGTGTGTGTGTGTTGAGGGCCCATCTGTGAGGAGCAGCGCTGCCAGGCCTCTAATCAGGCAATCCATTACCTTTCTACCTGCCACCTTCTATTACCCTGTGAAACACTCTACCGCCACATACACACACACACACACACACACACACACACACACACACACACACACACACACACACACACACACACACACACACACACACACACACACACACACACACACACACACACACACCACACACACACACACACACACACACACACACACACGGTGGTATCGTGAATAAACACAACAGACACACTGGGTGAAAAGGGTCCATATCAGGGTACATCTTCACCTGACATAGGTTTGATATTCCGAGAATACAGACCACGTCCGATGCTGTTTGGACTTTTGTGGATTTGCATCATATCCTGACAAATTGTGTTTCCAGATATGTCTGTCAGACATATGATACTGGGATTTCTCTGAATAAGACACATGGACATTTCCTACGGACGGAAATGGACTCATTCAACATCCTGAGATATGTGACGTCCTATTTTCTCTCTTCATGTTGACAAATACTGACTGTATAGGTCGCATATCTGTGTTTCTCAGCACGTCCAAGATAATAAACGATATTGATTCCAGAGGTCCATATCCGGATCTTGAAATTATTTTTAATTGAGTTTTCAGCAAATGCTCAATAATTTGACAAAAATTAAATCCATATTTTCCTTTCATGCCCAAATCATTTTGGGATTCCCTCCGGATATCATACATGGTATGGGCGGATATTGGCTCATTAGATTTCCTGAGATAGGCCTATGTGTACATCTTATTTTCTCTATATGATGACAAATACTGACAGTAGGCCTACAGAGTATATTGTCACAGCACATACTATGCAATATGCTCTTGACTGAGGTCCATATCAGGATCGTCATATGCTTTCTGATGCCATTTGGTTTTTGAGGACATGCTCAATAATTTAACAAATATTAAATCCATGTCATTCTTTCAGACACCAGCTATAGTTGTTGTATCCTCTCTGGATAACTGGAAGCTAAAATCACTGTAACTGGTCACCTAGCAACAAGAATCACATATTTTCTGCTGTGGAGTTCCAACTGTCATTTTTTTATTTGGACGCCACAAATTACTGATAAACGGTGTGTGGTCAACCTGACTACTTCCACTCCTTACTGGTCTCTGTCTCCATCCACTCCTTACTGGTCTCTGTCTCCATCCACTCCTTACTGATCTCTGTCTCCATCCACTCCTTACTGGTCTCTGTCTCCATCCACTCCTTACTGGTCTCTGTCTCCATCCACTCCTTACTGGTCTCTGTCTCCATCCACTCCTTACTGATCTCTGTCTCCATCCACTCCTTACTGATCTCTGTCTCCATCCACTCCTTACTGATCTCTGTCTCCATCCACTCCTTACTGATCTCTGTCTCCATCCACTACTTACTGATCTCTGTCTCCATCCACTCCTTACTGATCTCTGTCTCCATCCACTCCTTACTGATCTCTGTCTCCATCCACTCCTTACTGATCTCTGTCTCCATCCACTCCTTACTGATCTATGTCTCCATCCACTCCTTACTGGTCTCTGTCTCCATCCACTCCTTACTGATCTCTGTCTCCATCCACTCCTTACTGGTCTCTGTCTCCATCCACTCCTTACTGGTCTCTGTCTCCATCCACTCCTTACTGGTCTCTGTCTCCATCCACTCCTTACTGATCTCTGTCTCCATCCACTCCTTACTGATCTCTGTCTCCATCCACTCCTTACTGGTCTCTGTCTCCATCCACTCCTTACTGGTCTCTGTCTCCATCCACTCCTTACTGATCTCTGTCTCCATCCACTCCTTACTGATCTCTGTCTCCATCCACTCCTTACTGATCTCTGTCTCCATCCACTCCTTACTGATCTCTGTCTCCATCCACTCCTTACTGATCTCTGTATCCACACACACACACACACACACAGGCAATACAAAGCCTAGTCGTTGTGAACAAAGAGGTCAGAGCACAAAGGCTGCATAGACATCACAAGAGAATGCTATCTTCACAAACGACTCCATAGACATCACAAGAGAATGATAACTTCACAAACGACTCCATAGACATCACAAGAGAATGCTATCTTCACAAACGACTCCATAGACATCACAAGAGAATGCTATCTTCACAAACGACTCCATAGACATCACAAGAGAATGCTATCTTCACAAACGGCTCCATAGACATCACAAGAGAATGCTATCTTCACAAACGGCTCCATAGACATTACAAGAGAATGCTATCTTCACAAACGACTCCATAGACATCACAAGAGAATGCTATCTTCACAAACGACTCCATAGACATCACAAGAGAATGCTATCTTCACAAACGACTCCATAGACATCACAAGAGAATGCTATCTTCACAAACGGCTCCATAGACATCACAAGAGAATGCTATCTTCACAAACGGCTCCATAGACATTACAAGAGAATGCTATCTTCACAAACGGCTCCATAGACATCACAAGAGAATGCTATCTTCACAAACGACTCCATAGACATCACAAGAGAATGCTAACTTCACAAACGACTCCATAGACATCACAAGAGAATGCTATCTTCACAAACGACTCCATAGACATCACAAGAGAATGCTAACTCTAAGACAGGTATTACTTAGCTAGGTATTACTTGGTGATGGGCGCTCTCATACATGTCTGATCACAGAGAGATATAGAGAGAGTAGAGAGAGAGAGACTAGAGAGAGAGAGAGAGAGAGAGAGAGAGAGAGAGAGAGAGAGAGAGAGAGAGAGAGAGAGAGAGAGAGAGAGAGAGAGAGAGAGAGAGAGAGAGAGAGAGAGAGAGAGAGAGAGAGAGAGAGAGACTAGAGAGAGAGAGAGAGAGAGAGAGAGAGAGAGAGAGAGAGAGAGAGAGAGAGAGAGAGA
>NC_092095.1:66091793-66096793 GCF_045679555.1 Salvelinus alpinus | reverse complement strand
CGAGTTAGACCAATAAGAAAGCTAGTTAGACCAATAAGAAAGCGAGTTAGACCAATAAGAAAGCGAGTTAGACCAATAAGAAAGCTAGTTAGACCAATAAGAAAGCTAGTTAGACCAATAAAAAAGCGAGTTAGACCAATAAGAAAGCGAGTTAGACCAATAAGAAAGCGAGTTAGACCAATAAGAAAGCGAGTTAGACTAATAAGAAAGCTAGTTAGACCAATAAGAAAGCTAGTTAGACCAATAAGAAAGCTAGTTAGACCAATAAGAAAGCGAGTTAGACCAATAAGAAAGCTAGTTAGACCAATAAGAAAGCTAGTTAGACCAATAAGAAAGCTAGTTAGACCAATAAAAAAGCGAGTTAGACCAATAAGAAAGCGAGTTAGACCAATAAGAAAGCGAGTTAGACCAATAAGAAAGCGAGTTAGATCAATAAGAAAGCGAGTTAGACAAATAAGAAAGCGAGTTAGACCAATAAGAAAGCGAGTTAGACCAATAAGAAAGCTAGTTAGACCAATAAGAAAGCTAGTTAGACCAATAAGAAAGCAAGTTAGACCAATAAGAAAGCGAGTTAAACCAATAAGAAAGCTAGTTAGACCAATAAGAAAGCGAGTTAGACCAATAAGAAAGCTAGTTAGACCAATAAGAAAGCTAGTTAGACCAATAAGAAAGCAAGTTAGACCAATAAGAAAGCGAGTTAAACCAATAAGAAAGCTAGTTAGACCAATAAGAAAGCTAGTTAGACCAATAAGAAAGCTAGTTAGACCAATAAGAAAGCTAGTTAGACCAATAAGAAAGCTAGTTCGACCAATAAGAAAGCGAGTTAGACCAATAAGAAAGCGAGTTAGACCAATAAGAAAGCGAGTTAGACCAATAAGAAAGCGAGTTAGACCAATAAGAAAGCTAGTTAGACCAATAAGAAAGCTAGTTAGACCAATAAGAAAGCTAGTTAGACCAATAAGAAGGCTAGTTAGACCAATAAGAAGGCTAGTTAGACCAATAAGAAAGCTAGTTAGACCAATAAGAAAGCTAGTTAGACCAATAAGAAAGCTAGTTAGACCAATAATAAAGTGAGTTAGACCAATAAGAAAGTGAGTTAGACCAATAAGAAAGCGAGTTAGACCAATAAGAAAGCTAGTTAGACCAATAAGAAAGGTAGTTACACCAATAAGAAAGCGAGTTAGACCAATAAGAAAGCGAGTTAGACTAATAAGAAACGAGTTAGACCAATAAGAAAGTGAGTTAGACCAATAAGAAAGTGAGTTAGACCAATAAGAAAGCTAGTTAGACCAATAAGAAAGCTAGTTAGACCAATAAGAAAGCTAGTTAGACCAATAAGAAAGCTAGTTACACCAATAAGAAAGCGAGTTAGACCAATAAGAAAGCGAGTTAGACCAATAATAAAGTGAGTTAGACCAATAATAAAGTGAGTTAGACCAATAAGAAAGTGAGTTAGACCAATAAGAAAGCGAGTTAGACCAATAAGAAAGCTAGTTAGACCAATAAGAAAGGTAGTTACACCAATAAGAAAGCGAGTTAGACCAATAAGAAAGCGAGTTAGAATAATAAGAAACGAGTTAGACCAATAAGAAAGTGAGTTAGACCAATAAGAAAGTGAGTTAGACCAATAAGAAAGCTAGTTAGACCAATAAGAAAGCTAGTTAGACCAATAAGAAAGCTAGTTAGACCAATAAGAAAGCTAGTTACACCAATAAGAAAGCGAGTTACACCAATAAGAAAGCGAGTTAGACCAATAAGAAAGTGAGTTAGACCAATAAGAAAGCGAGTTAGACCAATAAGAAAGCGAGTTAGACCAATAAGAAAGCTAGTTAGACCAATAAGAAAGCTAGTTAGACCAATAAAAAAGCGAGTTAGACCAATAAGAAAGCGAGTTAGACCAATAAGAAAGCGAGTTAGACCAATAAGAAAGCGAGTTAGACCAATAAGAAAGCGAGTTAGACCAATAAGAAAGCGAGTTAGACAAATAAGAAAGTGAGTTAGACCAATAAGAAAGCGAGTTAGACCAATAAGAAAGCGAGTTAGACCAATAAGAAAGCTAGTTAGACCAATAAGAAAGCTAGTTAGACCAATAAGAAAGCGAGTTAGACCAATAAGAAAGCGAGTTAGACCAATAAGAAAGCGAGTTAGACCAATAAGAAAGCTAGTTAGACCAATAAGAAAGCTAGTTAGACCAATAAGAAAGCGAGTTAGAACAATAAGAAAGCGAGTTAGACCAATAAGAAAGCGAGTTAGACCAATAAGAAAGCGAGTTAGACCAATAAGAAAGCGAGTTAGACCAATAAGAAAGCTAGTTAGACCAATAAGAAAGGTAGTTACACCAATAAGAAAGCGAGTTAGACCAATAAGAAAGCTAGTTAGACCAATAAGAAAGCTAGTTAGACCAATAAGAAAGCGAGTTAGACCAATAAGAAAGCGAGTTAGACCAATAAGAAAGCTAGTTAGACCAATAAGAAAGCGAGTTAGACCAATAAGAAAGCGAGTTAGACCAATAAGAAAGCTAGTTAGACCAATAAGAAAGCTAGTTAGACCAATAAAAAAGCGAGTTAGACCAATAAGAAAGCGAGTTAGACCAATAAGAAAGCGAGTTAGACCAATAAGAAAGCGAGTTAGACTAATAAGAAAGCTAGTTAGACCAATAAGAAAGCTAGTTAGACCAATAAGAAAGCTAGTTAGACCAATAAGAAAGCTAGTTAGACCAATAAGAAAGCGAGTTAGACCAATAAGAAAGCTAGTTAGACCAATAAGAAAGCTAGTTAGACTAATAAGAAAGCTAGTTAGACTAATAAGAAAGCTAGTTAGACCAATAAAAAAGCGAGTTAGACCAATAAGAAAGGTAGTTACACCAATAAGAAAGCGAGTTAGACCAATAAGAAAGCGAGTTAGACTAATAAGAAACGAGTTAGACCAATAAGAAAGTGAGTTAGACCAATAAGAAAGTGAGTTAGACCAATAAGAAAGCTAGTTAGACCAATAAGAAAGCTAGTTAGACCAATAAGAAAGCTAGTTAGACCAATAAGAAAGCTAGTTACACCAATAAGAAAGCGAGTTAGACCAATAAGAAAGCGAGTTAGACCAATAAGAAAGCGAGTTAGACCAATAAGAAAGCGAGTTAGACCAATAAGAAAGCGAGTTAGACCAATAAGAAAGTGAGTTAGACCAATAAGAAAGCTAGTTAGACCAATAAGAAAGCTAATTAGACCAATAAGAAAGCTAGTTACACCAATAAGAAAGCGAGTTAGACCAATAAGAAAGCGAGTTAGACCAATAAGAAAGCTAGTTAAACCAATAAGAAAGCTAGTTAGACCAATAAGAAAGCGAGTTAGACCAATAAGAAAGCTAGTTAGACCAATAAGAAAGCGAGTTAGACCAATAAGAAAGCTAGTTAGACCAATAAGAAAGCTAGTTAGACCAATAAGAAAGCTAGTTAGACCAATAAGAAAGCGAGTTAGACCAATAAGAAAGCTAGTTACACCAATAAGAAAGCGAGTTATACCAATAAGAAAGCGAGTTAGACCAATAAGAAAGCGAGTTAGACCAATAAGAAAGCTAGTTAGACCAATAAGAAAGCTAGTTAGACCAATAAAAAAGCGAGTTAGACCAATAAGAAAGCGAGTTAGACCAATAAGAAAGCGAGTTAGACCAATAAGAAAGCGAGTTAGACCAATAAGAAAGCGAGTTAGACCAATAAGAAAGCGAGTTAGACAAATAAGAAAGCGAGTTAGACCAATAAGAAAGCGAGTTAGACCAATAAGAAAGCGAGTTAGACCAATAAGAAAGCGAGTTAGACCAATAAGAAAGCTAGTTAGACCAATAAGAAAGCTAGTTAGACCAATAAGAAAGCGAGTTAGACCAATAAGAAAGCGAGTTAGACCAATAAGAAAGCGAGTTAGACCAATAAGAAAGCTAGTTAGACCAATAAGAAAGGTAGTTACACCAATAAGAAAGCGAGTTAGACCAATAAGAAAGCTAGTTAGACCAATAAGAAAGCTAGTTAGACCAATAAGAAAGCTAGTTAGACCAATAAGAAAGCTAGTTAGACCAATAAGAAAGCGAGTTAGACCAATAAGAAAGCGAGTTAGACCAATAAGAAAGCGAGTTAGACCAATAAGAAAGCGAGTTAGACCAATAAGAAAGCTAGTTAGACCAATAAGAAAGCGAGTTAGACCAATAAGAAAGCCAGTTAGACCAATAAGAAAGCTAGTTAGACCAATAAGAAAGCTAGTTAGACCAATAAGAAAGCGAGTTAGACCAATAAGAAAGCGAGTTAGACCAATAAGAAAGCTAGTTAGACCAATAAGAAAGCTAGTTAGACCAATAAAAAAGTGAGTTAGACCAATAAGAAAGCGAGTTAGACCAATAAGAAAGCGAGTTAGACCAATAAGAAAGCGAGTTAGATCAATAAGAAAGCGAGTTAGACCAATAAGAAAGCGAGTTAGACCAATAAGAAAGCGAGTTAGACCAATAAGAAAGCGAGTTAGACCAATAAGAAAGCTAGTTAGACCAATAAGAAAGCTAGTTAGACCAATAAGAAAGCAAGTTAGACCAATAAGAAAGCTAGTTAGACCAATAAAAAAGCGAGTTAGACCAATAAGAAAGCGAGTTAGACCAATAAGAAAGCGAGTTAGACCAATAAGAAAGCGAGTTAGACTAATAAGAAAGCTAGTTAGACCAATAAGAAAGCTAGTTAGACCAATAAGAAAGCTAGTTAGACCAATAAGAAAGCTAGTTAGACCAATAAGAAAGCGAGTTAGACCAATAAGAAAGCTAGTTAGACCAATAAGAAAGCTAGTTAGACCAATAAGAAAGCTAGTTAGACCAATAAAAAAGTGAGTTAGACCAATAAGAAAGCGAGTTAGACCAATAAGAAAGCGAGTTAGACCAATAAGAAAGCGAGTTAGATCAATAAGAAAGCGAGTTAGACCAATAAGAAAGCGAGTTAGACCAATAAGAAAGCGAGTTAGACCAATAAGAAAGCTAGT
>NC_092095.1:66016793-66086793 GCF_045679555.1 Salvelinus alpinus | reverse complement strand
GTGTATCTATCATTTCCTATACAACATGTATTTTTTAGTAAAGTTTATGAATAGTTATTTGGTCAGAATAGGTGAGTGTCAGAAATATATCCGGACATTCTGGGAAAAAGATGCTAAGTTTTCACAATGTATAACCACGGATTTCAGCTCTAAATATGCACATTTTCGAACAAACCATATATGTATTGTGTAATATGATAGGACTGTCATCTGATGAAGTTTATGAAGGTTAGTGAAAAAATTAATATCTTTTGCTGGTTTATTCGCTATCGCTAACATGCCTATTGCTATCGCTAACGTGCCTTGAATGAATGATTGCGGTTGTGTGGTAGGCTATTGTAGTAAGCTAATATTATGCTATATTGTGTTTTCGCTGTAAAACACTATTTTGAACGTTGTGTTTAGTAAATAGATCTGCAGTCAGCCACAACTAGCAACCTACTACTCATCCACCCTACCTATCTCATCCACCCTACCTATCTCATCCACCCTACCTATCTCATCCACCCTACCTATCTCATCCACCCTACCTATCTCATCCACCCTACCTATCTCATCCACCCTACCTATCTCATCCTCACCAAGAAGGATTAATAATACTTGTTCCCCGCCGTTTGTTCATGTTTGTAGAGAATGTCCCCTATTCTGATTATCAGCTGTGGTCAAACACACGTGGGTGTAAAAAAGACACTTCTCTTCCTCAGTAACGTGCATTCTACTAGATGAAAAGACACATCTCTTCCTCAGTAACGTGCATTCTACTAGATGAAAAGACACTTCTCTTCCTCAGTAACGTGCATTCTACTAGATGAAAGGACACGTCTCTTCCTCAGTAACGTGCATTCTACTAGATGAAAGGACACTTCTCTTCCTCAGTAACGTGCATTCTACTAGATGAAAAGACACGTCTCTTCCTCAGTAACGTGCATTCTACTAGATGAAAAGACACTTCTCTTCCTCAGTAACGTGCATTCTACTAGATGAAAAGACACGTCTCTTCCTCAGTAACGTGCATTCTACTAGATGAAAGGACACGTCTCTTCCTCAGTAACGTGCATTCTACTAGATGAAAAGACACGTCTCTTCCTCAGTAACGTGACTTCTACTAGATGAAAAGACACTTCTCTTCCTCAGTAACGTGCATTCTACTAGATGAAAAGACACTTCTCTTCCTCAGTAACGTGCATTCTACTAGATGAAAAGACACGTCTCTTCCTCAGTAACGTGCATTCTACTAGATGAAAAGACACTTCTCTTCCTCAGTAACGTGCATTCTACTAGATGAAAGGACACGTCTCTTCCTCAGTAACGTGCATTCTACTAGATGAAAGGACACTTCTCTTCCTCAGTAACGTGCATTCTACTAGATGAAAAGACACGTCTCTTCCTCAGTAACGTGCATTCTACTAGATGAAAAGACACTTCTCTTCCTCAGTAACGTGCATTCTACTAGATGAAAAGACACGTCTCTTCCTCAGTAACGTGCATTCTACTAGATGAAAGGACACGTCTCTTCCTCAGTAACGTGCATTCTACTAGATGAAAAGACACGTCTCTTCCTCAGTAACGTGCATTCTACTAGATGAAAAGACACGTCTCTTCCTCAGTAACGTGCATTCTACTAGATGAAAAGACACGTCTCTTCCTCAGTAACGTGCATTCTACTAGATGAAAAGACACGTCTCTTCCTCAGTAACGTGCATTCTACTAGATGAAAAGACACGTCTCTTCCTCAGTAACGTGCATTCTACTAGATGAAAAGACACTTCTCTTCCTCAGTAACGTGCATTCTACTAGATGAAAAGACACGTCTCTTCCTCAGTAACGTGCATTCTACTAGATGAAAGGACACTTCTCTTCCTCAGTAATGTGCATTCTACTAGATAAAAGGACACTTCTCTTCCTCAGTAACGTGCATTCTACTAGATGAAAAGACACGTCTCTTCCTCAGTAACGTGCATTCTACTAGATGAAAAGACACTTCTCTTCCTCAGTAACATGCATTCTACTAGATGAAAAGACACGTCTCTTCCTCAGTAACGTGCATTCTACTAGATGAAAAGACACTTCTCTTCCTCAGTAACGTGCATTCTACTAGATGAAAAGACACGTCTCTTCCTCAGTAACGTGCATTCTACTAGATGAAAAGACACGTCTCTTCCTCAGTAACGTGCATTCTACTAGATGAAAAGACACTTCTCTTCCTCAGTAACGTGCATTCTACTAGATGAAAAGACACGTCTCTTCCTCAGTAACGTGCATTCTACTAGATGAAAAGATACTTCTCTTCCTCAGTAACGTGCATTCTACTAGATGAAAGGACACTTCTCTTCCTCAGTAACGTGCATTCTACTAGATGAAAAGACACTTCTCTTCCTCAGTAACGTGCATTCTACTAGATGAAAAGACACGTCTCTTCCTCAGTAACGTGCATTCTACTAGATGAAAAGACACTTCTCTTCCTCAGTAACGTGCATTCTACTAGATGAAAAGACACGTCTCTTCCTCAGTAACATGCATTCTACTAGATGAAAAGACACGTCTCTTCCTCAGTAACGTGCATTCTACTAGATGAAAAGACACTTCTCTTCCTCAGTAACGTGCATTCTACTAGATGAAAAGATACTTCGCTTCCTCAGTAACGTGACTTCTACTAGATGAAAAGACACGTCTCTTCCTCAGTAATGTGCATTCTACTAGATGAAAATACACTTTTCTTCCTCAGTAACGTGCATTCTACTAGATGAAAAGCCAAAATGAGTAAGACATCCTGGTATTAAAGCATATAACACCTGTGTAACATCCTATTTTATTTCACTTGCCCAAAATGCCTACTATTTAGAATGCAAAAATGGGTATTTGGACACGTCCAGTGTGTCTCATTTCTGAGCCAGTCCAGATTTGAATTAGATACGTAATGAACATGGTTATAGCTCTACTGTGCCCATTGATAGGCTAGGTGCAATTGTGACCATTATACTCACACCTATCCAATTCTCTCATGTCTAGACATGTGCCTGGGGGGGGGGGGGGGCTACGGAGTAGGGGACATGGGGTAGGGGATACATGTAGTGGATACGGGGTAGGGGATACGGGGTAGGGGTTACGGGGTAGGGGATACGGGGTAGGGGATACGGGGTAGGGGATACATGTAGTGGATACGGGGTAGGGGATACGGGGTAGGGGTTACGGGGTAGGGGATACGGGGTAGGGGTTACGGGGTAGGGGTTACGGGGTAGGGGTTACGGGGTAGGGGATACATGTAGTGGTTACGGGGTAGGGGATACGGGGTAGGGGATACGGGGTAGGGGATACGGGGTATGGGATACGGGGTAGGGGTTACGGGGTAGGGGATACATGTAGTGGTTACGGGGTAGGGGATACGGGGTAGGGGATACGGGGTAGGGGATACGGGGTAGGGGATACATGTAGTGGTTACGGGGTAGGGGATACGGGGTAGGGGATACGGGGTAGGGGATACGGGGTAGGGGTTACGGGGTAGGATATACGGGGTAGGGGTTACGGGGTAGGGGATACGGGGTAGGGGATACGGGGTAGGGGATACGGGGTAGGGGTTACGGGGTAGGGGATACGGGGTAGGGGTTACGGGGTAGGGGATACGGGGTAGGGGTTACGGGGTAGGGGATACGGGGTAGGGGTTACGGGGTAGGGGTTACGGGGTAGGGGTTACGGGGTAGGGGCTACGGGGTAGGGGTTACGGGGTTACGGGGTAGGGGATACGGGGTAGGGGTTACGGGGTGGGGGATACGGGGTAGGGGATACGGGGTAGGGGATACGGGGTAGGGGTTACGGGGTAGGGGATACGGGTTAGGGGTTACGGGGTAGGGGATACGGGGTAGGGGATACGGGGTAGGGGATACGGGGTAGGGGATACGGGGTAGGGGTTACATGTAGTGGTTACGGGGTAGGGGATACGGCGTAGGGGATACGGGGTAGGGGTTACGGGGTAGGGGATACGGGGTAGGGGTTACGGGGTAGGGGTTACATGTAGTGGTTACGGGGTAGGGGATACGGGGTAGGGGATACGGGGTAGGGGTTACGGGGTAGGGGATACGGGGTAGGGGATACGGGGTAGGGGTTACATGTAGTGGTTACGGGGTAGGGGATACGGGGTAGGGGATACGGGGTAGGGGTTACGGGGTAGGGTATACGGGGTAGGGGTTACGGGGTAGGGGATACGGGGTAGGGGATACGGGGTAGGGGTTACATGTAGTGGTTACGGGGTAGGGGATACGGGGTAGGGGTTAGGGGATACGGGGTAGGGGTTACGGGGTAGGGGTTACGGGGTAGGGGATACGGGGTAGGGGATACGGGGTAGGGGTTACATGTAGTGGTTACGGGGTAGGGGGTACGGGGTAGGGGATACGGGGTAGGGGTTACGGGGTAGGGGATACGGGGTAGGGGATACGGGGTAGGGGTTACGGGGTAGGGGATACGGGGTAGGGGTTACGGGGTAGGGGTTACGGGGTAGGGGATACGGGGTAGGGGTTACATGTAGTGGTTACGGGGTAGGGGAAACGGGGTAGGGGGTACGGGTTAGGGGATACGGGGTAGGGGTTACGGGGTAGGGGTTACGGGGTAGGGGGTAGGGGGTACGGGGTAGGGGAAACAACCCACTTCTGTTCAACTACTTTTCAATTGTTCAACTGTGCACCTGCCCACACACACACACACACACACACACACACACACACACACACACACACACACACACACACACACACACACACACACACACACACACACACACACACACACACTCTCTGTCTATGCCTGGGGACAGATCGGGAAGCAGCCACGATGACTCTGCATCAAGCTGCACCAAAACACTGACTGTAACACGCACCGGCACTGCCCCCGAGTCACACACACACTCTCCACCTCTTTACTGCACACACACACACACACACACACACACACACACACACACACACACACACACACACACACACACACACACACACACACACACACACACACACACACACACACACACACACACACACACACACACACACACACACACACACACACAGTAAATCCCACCTACTATACCTAGCTTTTCAGTTTGCATTCCAGTAAACACACACATAATGCAACACTAAATAAGCCATTGGATCCTCATCAATTATGACACACAGGGAATAATCCACCATATGAGCATCATCCATAATGATCACACAAACAAGATAAATAAGCCACACATTACTCATCAGTGATGCAGCTGCAGCTGCGTCTGCGAACACACATGTGGAGGGGAGGGAAAGGTTGAGATAAGTGCATTACCTGGAAGAGAGAGAGAGAGAGAGAGAGAGAGAGAGAGAGAGAGAGAGAGAGAGAGAGAGAGAGAGAGGCCATATTAGAGACACATATTTCCCAAAGATTTCGAAGAAACAAATCCAATTTTGATAAACTCCCATATCTATTGGGTGAAATACCACAGTGTAACATCACAGCAGTAAGATTTGTGACCTGTTGCCACAAGAAAAGGGCAACCAGTGAAGAACAAACACCATTGTGAATAAAACCTATATAAATGCTTATTTATTTTCCCGTTTGTACTTTAACTATTTGCACATATTTACAACACTGTACATAGACATAATGTGACATTTGAAATGTCTATATTATTTTGGAACTTCTGTATGTGTAATGTTTACTGTTCATTTTTATTGTTTATTTCACTTTTGTTTATTATCTTCTTCACTTGCTTTGGCAATAAAGCCCTTGAACTAAATTTAATTGAATTGAGAAAGAGAGAGCGAGAGACAGAGAGACAGAGAGACAGAGAGACAGAAGGAAAAGAGGAGAGAGATAGAAGAAAGAGAGGAGATAGAGAGAGAAGAGAGGAGAGGAGAGAGAGAGAGGGAAGAGAGGAGAGAGAGAGAATGAAGAGAGGAGATAGAGAGAGAAGAGAGGAGAGAGAGAGAGGGAAGAGAGGAGAGAGAGAGAGAAGGAAGAGAGAGGAGGGAGGAAGGGAGGAGAGAAAGAGAGAGATTGAGAGAGAGAGAGAGAGAGAGAGAGAGAAGGGAGAGAAAAGAGGAGAGAGAGGGAAGAGAGAGAGAGAGATAATATCATGCTAGAGATATCTTGTTTGCGTTTACATAGAAAGTGACTGAGTGGCAGGTAGAGAATATTCCCTTGAATGTCAGATGAAAATCTAATGCATATTGTTGGTATGAGTCATAGTAAGTATGCCTCGTCTGACTCAGAACAGCCCATAGATCAGAACAGCCCATAGATCAGAACAGCCCATAGGTCAGAACAGCCCATAGGTCAGAACAGCCCATAGGTCAGAACAGCCCATAGGTCAGAACAGCCCATAGGTCAGAACAGCCCATAGATCAGAACAGCCCATAGATCAGAACAGCCCATAGGTCAGAACAGCCCATAGGTCAGAACAGCCCATAGGTCAGAACAGCCCATAGGTCAGAACAGCCCATAGGTCAGAACAGCCCATAGGTCAGAACAGCCCATAGGTCAGGACAGCCCATAGGTCAGAACAGCCCATAGGTCAGGAGTCTATCTCCCGTTTCTGGAGCGTTACGGTAAACAGAACCATACCATATATCTGCTGGTACAGTATATGGTACATAACGTCCATGTTGAGCCATCACTCAGCCCATCCTCTAGTTAGGACAAAGATCCTTAACACACTTTAACATGATCATTTGGCATCCAGTCTTCTCACAGCAGTCACAGCACATAACTGTTGTACATGTTTCATTGGTGTATGTGTCTCCTTTTGTCCACATTTTGCATTGCATTTCCTGCCTCCTCTATCTTGGCTTCTTGAAGGGTTGATGAACATTGTATTAAACCTTAAATGGTGTGATTTGTTGAAGTTGGACTGCTGTATAGTGGTCGATAATGGGACATTGCCCCATCCACCTCATCCAGCTCACACACTCATATACTCACAAATCACACACACACACACACACACACACACACACACACACACACACACACACACACACACACACACACACACACACACACACACACACACACACACACACACACACACACACACACACACACACACACACACACACACAGGCGGAGAGAGAAACGATACTGTATGTTGAGATAGAGCAGACACTAAGTCACAGAGTGATGGACTGAGGCTGAGAGAGAAACGATACTGTATGTTGAGATAGAGCAGACACTAAGTCACAGAGTGATGGACTGAGGGTGAGAGAGAAACGATACAGTATGTTGAGATAGAGCAGACACTAAGTCACAGAGTGATGGACTGAGGCTGAGAGAGAAACGATACAGTATGCTGAGATAGAGCAGACACTAAGTCACAGAGTGATGGACTGAGGCTGAGAGAGAAACGATACTGTATGTTGAGATAGAGCAGACACTAAGTCACAGAGTGATAGACTGAGGCTGAGAGAGAAACGATACTGTATGTTGAGATAGAGCAGACACTAAGTCACAGAGTGATGGACTGAGGCTGAGAGAGAAACGATACTGTGTGTTGAGATAGAGCAGACACTAAGTCACAGAGTGATGGACTGAGGCTGAGAGAGAAAGGAAACAGAACAGATCCACAGCAGCGTACCGGCCTCCGGGTCTTCGCTTCAGAGGCCATTGATTAGCCATTAGTAGATGTAGACCTGGGTTGCGCTAGCAGGCTTCTCAGAGGAAAGGACACTAACTTACGTTGCTGTATTTCAGGATAATTTCATGCCACAGGGCGGATGGATCGCCTCTCCTCAGGCGATGATTAAGTGGCCAAAGGGGTTTTGGTAAACATCCAGCCCCTATCTCTTCTTTGTGTTTTTATGACTGGATGGCCACGCCCCTCTGAGCCAGGTTCCTCTCTAGGTGTCTTCCTTCCTTCATGCTTTGCTCTTTGTGGTCTAGGCCAGGTTGGTGTTAAGCACCTTGTGACAAGGGTGTGACGTACATGAGATTGATTGATTATTCTCTTTCTGACCATTTTTAATGGTCCGGCCCACTTGACATCTCCCTAGGCCGTATGTGGCCCACGATGCGAAATGAGTTTGACACCCCTGATTTAGACAATGTGAGGTTAGCCTATCACTGAGGGCCTGAGTTTATCCTGAACACGTGACCATGCCAAGAACACCTCTGGACTCTTCTTGGCTCATTGAGTTTAGATTTCAGTTGAACTGAGCTGAGTTGAGCTGAGCTGAGCTGAGTTGAGCTGAGCTAAGTTGAGCTGAGCTGAGTTAAGCTGAGCTGAGCTGAGTTGAGCTGAGCTGAGCTGAGCTGAGTTAAGCTGAGCTGAGCTGAGCTGAGCTGAGTTAAGCTGAGCTGAGCTGAGCTGAGCTGAGCTGAGTTAAGCTGAGCTGAGTTGAGTTGAGCTGAGCTGAGTTAAGCTGAGCTGAGCTGAGCTGAGTTGAGCTGAGTTGAGCTGAGTTGAGTTGAGCTGAGCTGAGCTGAGTTAAGCTGAGCTGAGCTGAGTTGAGCTGAGTTGAGCTGAGCTGAGTTAAGCTGAGCTGAGCTGAGTTAAGCTGAGCTGAGCTGAGCTGAGTTAAGCTGAGCTGAGCTGAGCTGAGTTAAGCTGAGCTGAGCTGAGCTGAGTTAAGCTGAGCTGAGCTGAGCTGAGTTAAGCTGAGCTGAGCTGAGCTGAGCTAAGCTGAGCTGAGCTGAGTTAAGCTGAGCTGAGCTGAGTTAAGCTGAGTTAAGCTGAGCTGAGCTGAGTTAAGCTAAGCTGAGCTGAGCTGAGCTGAGCTGAGCTGAGTTAAGCTGAGCTGAGCTGAGTTAAGCTGAGCTGAGCTGAGTTAAGCTGAGCTGAGCTGAGTTAAGCTGAGCTGAGCTGAGCTGAGTTAAGCTGAGCTGAGCTGAGTTGAGCTGAGTTGAGTTAAGCTGAGCTGAGCTGAGTTGAGCTGAGCTAAATGATTTCCATGACCAGATGAAAGAGCTTCTTTATTGATGGTATGGTAATGCAGGGGATAATCTGTCTCCTATAGTTCCCATCTCATTACAGCACTCTGTTCACTGGCTCTATTAACCATAGTACAGCTGGGCCACAATGGACACACACACACACACACACACACACACACACACACACACACACACACACACACACACACACACACACACACACACACACACACACACACACACACACACACACACACACACACACACACACACACAGGGGTGCTAATTAACTCAGTTTCCCAACAAATGACTGCGCAGGAATAAGTAGATATGGGAGCAGTGGTCTGTGGGAACGCCGCAGCACGGTGCAACAGCATGCCAGAGAATTAAGGATGCAAAAGAGACGGATCCACAGCTGCCAAGACCCCAAATAGCCCGGGTGTGGGCATGCCAAATTAGCATACCGGCCGTGCCAAAAGAAAAGAGTAGAGAAAAAGGTAGAAGAATAAGGCTTGGACAGTGGGGTTGGAGTGTGGAGCTCGTCCCCTGCTGACTTGATTTTCCCAGCAAACACACACACACACACACACATGCACAGGTACACAAACACACTTACATTCATGCACACACTAGGTTTTGGGCGGGATCCAGAATTCCATACCTTCATACCGTGCCTGTGCCATCCCGAGATGTACGGTATTACCGGTAGTGCACACAAGGGGCGCTATATATATTTTTTCAAATGTAAAAAAAACACAAAAAACATCACTAACCAGAATACTAACAAAATGCTAACAAGTACTAAGGAAACCTCATAGCGGATGCTAGGTAAATGCTAACGAGCGCATGTGAACATTTACTACTAAGACAGACAACCCAACTCATAAAGTTATGCAAGTATCTGAAAACACAGTTTGCAGAGCACACAAAACAAACATTAGACAGCAGGGCTCTTATTCCAGGGGGGGATTGTCTCTGCTGCTGTTACCAAGAAGCTTGATCTTGCAAGCTAACTTTAGCCACTTAGCTGACATTAGCAAGTTATCAAAACCCAGTAGGAGAGAATCTATTTGGCACATCTTATAACTTAATAGTTATAAGACATATAAGAAAGAGAATGACTGAACACTATACATAATAACCCTTTATAGTTCAGAATGACTGAACACTATATAGAGTATAATAACACAATGACTGTAGAAAAAAAGGAATCAGGTACACATCCCCACCCTACAAACCTCTCTGGGGACGGATGCAATGGGAAGGCAGAGGGGGTATGATGAGCTGTTTCCACTCCCCCTCCCCAGAGTGGATACAGGGGTACACACACACACACACACACACACACACACACACACACACACACACACACACACACACACACACACACACACACACACACACACACACACACACACACACACACACACACACACACACACACACACACACACACACACACACACACACACACACACACACACACACACACACACACCCACAGGGGGGCTGCATGACTGTGTTACTGGGCTAGAGAAGAAGAGGCAATTCCCTCTGAGCACAATCACCATGGATCTCCCCGGTGGGAGCCTGTTATCACAGAATCACCATGGATCTCCCCGGTGGGAGCCTGTTATCACAGAATCACCATGGATCTCCCCGGTGGGAGCCTGTTATCACAGAATCACCATGGATCGCCCCTGTGGGCGCCTGTTATCACAGAATCACCATGGATCTCCCCGGTGGGAGCCTGTTATCACAGAATCACCATGGATCTCCCCGGTGGGAGCCTGTTATCACAGATTCACCATGGATCTCCCCGGAGGGAGCCTGTTATCACAGAATCACCATGGATCTCCCCGGTGGGAGCCTGTTATCACAGAATTACCATGGATCTCCCCGGTGGGAGCCTGTTATCACAGAATTACCATGGATCTCCCCGGTGGGAGCCTGTTATCACAGAATCACCATGGATCTGTCTCTCTCTCTCTCTCTCTCTCTCTCTCTCTCTTTCTTTCTTTCATTCTTTCTCCCTCACTCCCATCTCCCTTTGACCATCCCTTCCTTCCTCCCTGGGCTGAAAATATAGTAATTAGCATAGAGAACACATTGAGTTAAAGAGAGGAAGTGTTATACATTTGGATTAACTTCCTTCTCTTTGGCTGGACTGCTGTCTGAACAGCAGCAGAGGGAGAGTCCAATGCTATCCATGCCTGGCAGTGGGATGGACTCCCATAGGGTATATCAGGACATAGCAGTGGGATGGACTCCCATAGATTATATCAGGACATAGCAGTGGGATGGACTCCCATAGATTATATCAGGACATAGCAGTGGGATGGACTCCCATAGGGTATATCAGGACATAGCAGTGGGATGGACTCCCATAGGGTATATCAGGACATAGCAGTGGGATGGACTCCCATAGGGTATATCAGGACATGACAGTGGGATGGACTCCCATAGGGTATATCAGGACATAGTAGTGGGATGGACTCCCATAGGGTATATCAGGACATAGCAGTGGGATGGACTCCAATAGGGTATATCAGGACATAGCAGTGGGATGGACTCCCATAGGGTATATCAGGACATAGCAGTGGGATGGACTCCCATAGGGTATATCAGGACATAGCAGTGGGATGGACTCCCATAGGGTATATCAGGACATGACAGTGGGACGGACTCCCATAGGGTATATCAGGACATAGTAGTGGGATGGACTCCCATAGGGTATATCAGGACATAGCAGTGGGATGGACTCCAATAGGGTATATCAGGACATAGCAGTGGGATGGACTCCCATAGATTATATCAGGACATAGCAGTGGGATGGACTCCCATAGATTATATCAGGACATAGCAGTGGGATGGACTCCCATAGGGTATATCAGGACATAGCAGTGGGATGGACTCCCATAGGGTATATCAGGACATAGCAGTGGGATGGACTCCCATAGGGTATATCAGGACATGACAGTGGGATGGACTCCCATAGGGTATATCAGGACATAGTAGTGGGATGGACTCCCATAGGGTATATCAGGACATAGCAGTGGGATGGACTCCAATAGGGTATATCAGGACATAGCAGTGGGATGGACTCCCATAGGGTATATCAGGACATAGCAGTGGGATGGACTCCCATAGGGTATATCAGGACATAGCAGTGGGATGGACTCCCATAGGGTATATCAGGACATGACAGTGGGACGGACTCCCATAGGGTATATCAGGACATAGTAGTGGGATGGACTCCCATAGGGTATATCAGGACATAGCAGTGGGATGGACTCCAATAGGGTATATCAGGACATAGCAGTGGGATGGACTCCCATAGGGTATATCAGGACATGACAGTGGGATGGACTCCCATAGGGTATATCAGGACATGACAGTGGGATGGACTACCATCGGGTATATCAGGACATAGCAGTGGGATGGACTCCCATAGGGTATATCAGGACAGTGTTATCTCGGGAATAACACACACACTGTGTTCCAGTCTCTTGTCTTCCTAACAAAGACCACACACACACAGCTGTTGTGATAGGGGTCCACTGAAGGTGCCCTTGGGAGCCAGCAGGTAGGTAGGTCTCCTGGGCACTAAACTGCCAGAGACCAGCAGGTAAGACAGATGGGGTTAAGGGGGGGTGTTTGTTGTCTACCTCATACAGCAATGATTACCACAGCTGGGTTTCACATATCTGAGTCGCACTGAGGAATGGCACACACACACACACACACACACACACACACACACACACACACACACACACACACACACACACACACACACACACACACGCACGCACGCACGCACGCTCACGCACGCACGCACGCACACGCACGCACTCACACACGCTCCCACACACACACACACACACACACACACACACACACACACACACACACACACACACACACACACACACACACACACACACACACACACACACACACACACACACACACACACACACACACACACGTGTGTAATGACTATTGAATCCCTACTCTGGGGCCCCACTTCAGTATCTACCACATCCTAATCTGGGGCCCCACTTCAGTATCTACCACATCCTAATCTGGGGCCCCACTTCAGTATCTACCACATCCTAATCTGGGGCCCCACTTCAGTATCTACCACATCCTACTCTGGGGCCCCACTTCAGTATCTACCACATCCTACTCTGGGGCCCTACTTCAGTATCTACCACATCCTAATCTGGGGCCCCACTTCAGTATCTACCACATCCTACTCTGGGGCCCCACTTCAGTATCTACCACATCCTACTCTGGGGCCAAACTTCAGTTTCTATCACGTCTGCATTAATTAAGAATCTTTATTCCCCGATTCTCATCACCGTCTGACAATTCAATCCCATTTCAAAACAATTAGAGCACAATGGGAAAAGCCCCTTGATGTAAATGGCAGAGTTAGTAAAAAGGGCCCTGAAATGATACACTTGATTTATTCAGGAGGTCCGATAAGAGACCCTTTCCAACAAAACCCAATTGACCCCCATTGCGATTGAAAGGCGCCACATTCGGCGGTGGTGGACGACAGATGACTGAGGATTTCATTACAATAGGACCTAATGTAAGAAAGCAATTCATTCTACTCTCATAATACAGCACTCCAGAACAGCGGTGACCTTTGAGCACCTGACTATTCATTTTCTAACACTTCACTGAGATGTGTCGAACAAGAAAAAAATTATGTTTTTTTATTGTCACATAAACCAGATAGGTGCAGTGAAATGTGTTGTTTTACAGGGGTGGGTATTCGTCTTGTGAGTTTTCTTATCTTCTTTGGTGAGTAAAAAACCTCCACCCCAACATGGTGCACTGCAAAACAAAGTGAGAAGACTGGGTGTCCTTCAACCTCCATGGATGAGAAGACGGGGTGTCCTTCAACCTCCATGGATGAGAAGACTGGGTGTCCTTCAACCTCCATGAAAGAGAAGACTGGGTGTCCTTCAACCTCCATGGATGAGAAGACGGGGTGTCCTTCAACCTCCATGAAAGAGAAGACTGGGTGTCCTTCAACCTCCATGGATGAGAAGACGGGGTGTCCTTCAACCTCCATGGATGAGAAGACTGGGTGTCCTTCAACCATGGATGAGAAGACTGGGTGTCCTTCAACCATGGATGAGAAGACTGGGTGTCCTTCAACCTCCATGGATGAGAAGACGGGGTGTCCTTCAACCTCCATGGATGAGAAGACTGGGTGTCCTTCAACCTCCATGGATGAGAAGACTGGGTGTCCTTCAACCCGCTAATGAATTACATGTATGGGCCAGTGTAACCCACGAAATGTGTTGGCTCTGTCTGAATTCCCATTCATATAAACTGAGCCCAAATCATATATAAGGGTTCAAATCTAGTTTTCAGATCCTTGTCAAATATCCTAGCCTGAGTTTATTAAACGACCTCCTGAAAAGAGCCTTAGATCTTCCAGAATATGATCCATTAATGTGATAAACGTACACAATGGTGAACGATAAAGGAGCATATAGTAGATAATTACACACACACACACACACACACACACACACACACACACACACACACACACACACACACACACACACACACACACACACACACACACACACACACACACACACACACACACACACACACTAGCGTTAACACTTCACTTGACCCGGTAAACCTACATTGTACCCATCCACATGAAAGAGACTCATGTTCATCGTGTCTGCATCTGAACTCTGCTCGTTCACTGTTGGTTCTGGCCCGTCTTTTCTGTCTTTCTCTTTCTCATGTTCTTCTTTTTCCCAGCTTGTCTTCCAGCCTGCTTGTCCAAGAGGCTCTTCTGTTGGTTAATTATTAATCTGCCCCTCATCAATCGCTCCCCTCATCTTTTTGGAAGAGGGTGAAAGAATTATATTGAATTATTCAGTCTAATCAAGGCTATTTCGAGAACTTGCCTTTCAATGGGTCTGATTGGGTGGAGAACAGATGTTTTTGTGTTTATGGAGTGAGATTATAGGGTTATAGTGCTCATGTCCTAGTGGTAGTATACTAACTCATGTCCTAGTGGTAGTATACTAACTCATGCCTAGTGGTAGTATACTAACTCATGTCCTAGTGGTAGTATACTAACTCATGGCCTAGTGGTAGTATACTAACTAATGTCCTAGTGGTAGTATACCAACTCATGTCCTAGTGGTAGTATACCAACTCATGTCCTAGTGGTAGTATACTAACTCATGTCCTAGTGGTAGTATACTAACTCATGCCTAGTGGTAGTATACTAACTCATGTCCTAGTGGTAGTATACTAACTCATGTCCTAGTGGTAGTATACTAACTCATGTCCTAGTGATAGTATACTAACTCATGTCCTAGTGGTAGTATACTAACTCATGTCCTAGTGGTAGTATACTAACTCATGTCCTAGTGATAGTATACTAACTCATGTCCTAGTGGTAGTATACTAACTCATGTCCTAGTGGTAGTATACTAACTCATGTCCTAGTGATAGTATACTAACTCATGTCCTAGTGGTAGTATACTAACTCATGTCCTAGTGGTAGTATACTAACTCATGTCCTAGTGGTAGTATACTAACTCATGTCCTAGTGGTAGTATACTAACTCATGTCCTAGTGGTAGTATACTAACTCATGTCCTAGTGGTAGTATACTAACTCATGTCCTAGTGGTAGTATACTAACTCATGTCCTAGTGGTAGTATACTAACTCATGTCCTAGTGGTAGTATACTAACTCATGTCCTAGTGGTAGTATACTAACTCATGTCCTAGTGATAGTATACTAACTCATGTCCTAGTGGTAGTATACTAACTCATGTCCTAGTGGTAGTATACTAACTCATGTCCTAGTGGTAGTATACTAACTCATGTCCTAGTGGTAGTATACTAACTCATGTCCTAGTGGTAGTATACTAACTCATGTACTAGTGGTAGTGTACTAACTCATGTCCTTGTGGTAGTGTACTAACTCATGTCCTAGTGGTAGTATACTAACTCATGTCCTAGTGGTAGTATACTAACTCATGTCCTAGTGGTAGTATACTAACTCATGTCCTAGTGATAGTATACTAACTCATGTCCTAGTGGTAGTATACTAACTCATGTCCTAGTGGTAGTATACTAACTCATGTCCTAGTGATAGTATACTAACTCATGTCCTAGTGGTAGTATACTAACTCATGTCCTAGTGGTAGTATACTAACTCATGTCCTAGTGGTAGTATACCAACTCATGCCTAGTGGTAGTATAATAACTCATGGCCTAGTGGTAGTATACTAACTCATGTCCTAGTGGTAGTATACTAACTCATGTCCTAGTGGTAGTATACTAACTCATGTCCTAGTGGTAGTATACTAACTCATGTCCTAGTGGTAGTATACTAACTCATGTCCTAGTGGTAGTATACTAACTCATGTCCTAGTGGTAGTGTACTAACTCATGTCCTAGTGGTAGTGTACTAACTCATGTCCTAGTGGTAGTATACTAACTCATGTCCTTGTGGTAGTGTACTAACTCATGTCCTAGTGGTAGTATACTAACTCATGTCCTAGTGGTAGTATACTAACTCATGTCCTAGTGGTAGTATACTAACTCATGTCCTAGTGGTAGTGTACTAACTCATGTCCTAGTGGTAGTATACTAACTCATGTCCTAGTGGTAGTATACCAACTCATGCCTAGTGGTAGTGTACTAACTCATGTCCTAGTGGTAGTATACTAACTCATGTCCTAGTGGTAGTATACTAACTCATGTCCTAGTGGTAGTATACTAACTCATGTCCTAGTGATAGTATACTAACTCATGTCCTAGTGGTAGTATACTAACTCATGTCCTAGTGATAGTATACTAACTCATGTCCTAGTGGTAGTATACTAACTCATGTCCTAGTGGTAGTATACTAACTCATGTCCTAGTGGTAGTATACTAACTCATGTCCTAGTGGTAGTATACTAACTCATGTCCTAGTGATAGTATACTAACTCATGTCCTAGTGGTAGTATACTAACTCATGTCCTAGTGGTAGTATACTAACTCATGTCCTAGTGGTAGTATACTAACTCATGTCCTAGTGATAGTATACTAACTCATGTCCTAGTGGTAGTATACTAACTCATGTCCTAGTGGTAGTATACTAACTCATGTCCTAGTGGTAGTATACCAACTCATGCCTAGTGGTAGTATAATAACTCATGGCCTAGTGGTAGTATACTAACTCATGTCCTAGTGGTAGTATACTAACTCATGTCCTAGTGGTAGTATACTAACTCATGTCCTAGTGGTAGTATACTAACTCATGTCCTAGTGGTAGTATACTAACTCATGTCCTAGTGGTAGTATACCAACTCATGCCTAGTGGTAGTGTACTAACTCATGTCCTAGTGGTAGTATACTAACTCATGTACTAGTGGTAGTGTACTAACTCATGTCCTAGTGGTAGTGTACTAACTCATGTCCTTGTGGTAGTATACTAACTCGCTAGTTAGTAGCATCTCTCTCTCTCTGTCCGATACTGGCTGTAACTCTGTCTGGTAGAAGTCTTTTATACGGCTGTAGTCTTTTAACAGCCGTTTGATAGAACATCTAGATGCCTGTTACGCACAGCTAATAAGGGTCTAGTGGAGAGAATAAGTGGCTACTTCCTTGACTCTCTCTCTCTCACTCACACACACACACACACACACACACAGACACACACACACACACACACACACACACACACACACACACACACACACACACACACACACACACACACACACACACACACACACACACACACACACTACTCCCCAACATGTTAGCAGGATGTAATTAATTAGACGAGACGATGTTCACCTCTGCAGCTTTATTGGATTCTGGGGGATCTTTAGTGTGCCTCTCAAAAGGAGCCAAATGACTAAGTTCACTGCTGGGTCAAATAAAACGATACACAAATGTCCAAAATCACACAACACAATAGGAGATACCTCCAAAGATCCCCTAAGGAGATATAGGGAGATACATTCCTCCTCCAGGACAGGAAAAGTGGTCCTGCGTCCCTAAGTCCCTGCGTCATGAAAATGCAGCGAGTTGCCCTCGATATACAACCTGCTGGAACACCTTCGCATCCCCCCTGACCCTGAGTAATAAAATAACAATTAACAGCACTAATTACCATCCTAAATCAGAGCTCAATGTGCTGCCCATTAGTATTATAGACTGCCTGAGTTACGAGGAGCTCCAATCAAATGGCCCTCTGCATAAAATACTTTACTGTGTGCCTGTCGGGTACTGGCAGCCACTCACAGGGTAAATAAATCTTCTGGAATATGGTTCCCCTCCTCCGCTGAAGCACTCCTGTTAGCACCTCAAGGGTAATAGAGGACATTGGAGTCCGTCTGGTGCATGGCATTGGATGTGCCAATGTCCAAGGAACTGATTACAGAGAGAAAGTAGAGCATTTTTAAACCACTCAATATGACTATAATCAATGGAGTCTATGGCATTTACAATATAATGTACAGTAATGTTATATTGTGTATGTACAGTAATGTTATAGTGTATATGTACAGTAATGTTATATTGTATACATAGAGTAATGTTATATTGTGTATGTACAATAATGTAATTTGTTATATGTAGAGTAATGTTATATTGTATATGTAGAGTACTGTTATATTGTATATGTAGAGTAATGTTATATTGTATATGTAGAGTACTGTTATATTGTATATGTACAATAATGTTATAGTGTATACATACAGTAATGGTATATTGTGTATGTACAGTAATGTTATATTGTATATGTACAGTAATGTTATATTGTATATGTACAGTACTGTTATATTGTATATGTACAGTAATGTTATATTGTATATGTACAGTAATGTTATATTGTATATGTACAGTAATGTTACATTGTATATGTACAGTAATGTTATATTGTATATGTACAGTACTGTTATATTGTATATGTACAGTAATGTTATATTGTATATGTACAGTAATGTTATATTTTACATACAGTAATGGTATATTGTATATGTACAGTCATGTTATATTGTATATGTACAGTAATGTTATGTTGTATATGTACAGTAATGTTATATTGTGTATGTACAATAATGTTATATTGTATATGTACAGTAATGTTATATTGTATATGTACAGTAATGTTACATTGTATATGTACAGTCATGTTATATTGTATATGTACAGTAATGTTATATTGTGTATGTACAGTAATGTTAGATTGTATATGTTTAGTAATGTGATATGGTATATGTACAATAATGTTATATTGTATATGTACAGTAATGTTACATTGTATATGTACAGTCATGTTATATGGTATATGTACAGTAATGTTATATTGTGTATGTACAGTAATGTTAGATTGTATATGTTTAGTAATGTTATATGGTATATGTACAGTAATGTTATATTGTATATGTTTAGTAATGTTATATGGTATATGTACAGTAATGTTATATTGTGTATGTACAATATTGTTATATTGTATATGTACAGTAATGTTATATTGTATATGTACAGTAATGTTATATTGTATATGTACAGTCATGTTATATTGTATATGTACAGTAATGTTATATTTTACATACAGTAATGTTATATTGTATATGTACAGCAATGTTATATTGTATATGTACAGTAATGTTAGATTGTATATGTGCAGTGATGTTATATTGTGTATGTGCAGTGATGTTATATTGTATATGTACAGTAATGTTATATTGTATATGTGCAGTGATGTTATATTGTATATGTACAGTAATGTTATATTGTATATGTGCAGTGATGTTATATTGTATATGTACAGTAATGTTCAAAGAACTGGTTATGGAAGTGACTACAGTGAGAAGAAAAAGTATGTGAACCCTTTAGAATGACCTGGATTTCTACATGAATTGGTCATAAAATGTGATCTGATCTTCATTTAAGTCACTACAATAGACAAACAGTTTGCTTAAACTAATAACACACAATTCTAATTGCTCATGTCTTTATCGAACACACCTTGTAAACATTCACAGTGTAGGGTGGAAAAAGTATGTGAACCTTTGGATTTAATAACTGCTTGACCCTCCTTTGGCAGCAATAACCTCAACCAAACATTTTCTGTAGTTGCAGATCAGACCTGCAAAACGGTCAAGAGGAATTTTGGACCATTCCTCTTTTACAAAACTGTTTCAGTTATTCTTGGGATGTCTGGTGTGAAGCGCTCTCTTGAGGTCATGGCACAGCATCTCAATCGGGTTGAGGTCAGGACATTCCAGAAGGTGTATTTTCTTCAGTTGAAGCCATTCTGTTGTTGATTTACTTCTGTATTTGGGGTTGTTGTCCTGTTGCATCACCTAACTTCTGTTGAGCTTCAATCGGTGGACAGATAGCCTTACGTTCTCCTGCAAAATGTCTTGATAAACTTGGGAATACATTTTTCCGTCAAAGATAGCAAGCTGTCCAGGCCCTGAGGCAGCAAAGCAGCCCTAAAGCATGATACGGCAATTGCTCGGCCTCTGACCGCAAGGCACTACAGAGTAGTGCCATCCAGGACCTCTACACCAGGCGGTGTCAGAGGAAGGCCCTAAAAATTGTCAAAGACCCCAGCCACCCCAGTTCTCTCTACTACCGCATGGCAAGCGGTACCAGAGTGCTAAGTCTAGGACAAAAAGGCTTCTCAACAGTTTTTACCCCCAAGCCTAAGACTCCTGAACAGGTAATCAAATGGCTACCCGGACTATTTGCATTGTGTGCCCCCAACCCCCCCCCAACCCCTCTTTTTACGCTGCTGCTCACTTTAACTATACATTCATGTGCATACTACCTCAATTGGGCCGACCAACCAGTGCTCCCGCACATTGGCTAACCGGGCTATCTGCATTGTGTCCCACCACCCACCACCCCCTCTTTTATGCTACTGCTACTCTCTGTTGATCATATATGCATAGTCACTTTAACCATATCTACATGTACATACTACCTCAATCAGCCTGACTAACCGGTGTCTGTATGTCGCCTCGCTACTTTTATAGCCTCGCTACTGTATAAAGCCTGTCTTTTTACTGTTGTTTTATTTCTTTACTTACCTATTGTTCACCTAACACATTTTTTGCACTATTGGTTAGAGCCTGTAAGTAAGCATTTCACTGTAAGGTCTACCTGTTGTATTCGGTACACGTGACAAACAAACTTTGATTTGATTTGATGCTCCCTCCACCATAATTTACAGTTGGGATGAGGTTTTGATGTTGGTGTGCTGTGCCTTTTTTTCTCCACACATAGTGTTGTTTGTTCCTTCCAAACAACTCAACTGTAGTTTCATCTGTCCACAGAATATTTTGCCAGAAGCGCTGTGGAACATCCAGATGCTATTTTGCAAACTTCAGACGTTCAGACGATCTTCCAGAGATTTCTGTAAGGCTGTAGCTGACACTGTAGCTGGATTCTTCTTAACCTCGTTGAGCATTCTGCACTGTGTTCTTGCAGTCATCTTTGCAGGACGGCCACTCCTGGGGAGAGTAACAACAGTGCTGAAATTTCTCCATTTACAGACAATTTGTCTTACGTGGACTGACTTTTAGAGAGACCTTTGTAACCCTTTCCAGCTTTATGCAAGGCAACAATTCTTAACCTTAGGTCTTCTGAGATCTCTTAACTTCGAGGCATGGTTCACATGAGACAATGCTTCTTGTGAATAGCAAACTCAAAGTTTGTGATTGTTTTTTATGTGGCAGGGCAGCTCTAACCAAGATATCCAGATAATTCCAAAGGGTTCACATACTTTTTCGTGCCACTGTAAGTGTAAGAGGTTGGAGGTCAAGCAACACTGGTGCATGGCATTCAAAAAGCGTATATACTGTATGTTAAGATCTGTCTTTTTAAAAGTTGAGTGTAATGTTTAGTAGGAGAACAGAGCAGTATCTGTTCATATCAGATAAAGAAACAAAAAAACTGAAATGAACCAGGCGGAGGAAAAAAACAATCCTTTTAGACCAGGACAAAGAAAGAGGAAAGTAGCATCAATGTTTAACGGGCCGATCAGCACCACGTTATTAAAACATGACAGTGTTTTATTAAACAGATAACACAGAGAGAACCAGATAAAATGATTGACTGCAAGGCCTGCGCTCCTTTTTTTATTTGGCGCATCAGAGACGGAGGGGGAGTCGAGCAACAAAATAGTCTCTTAACCGCGAGGCGGGAGGCGAGCGAGGAGAGTTTTCAGCCCATTGTGGAGATGTAGCAATGACAAGAGAAACGTTAACTGCCCCGGTACGGTGGAATAACAACAACACACTGGACAGGGAGATAGGGGCCTGACAAAACCTCCCTGACTCACACTGAGAGGAGACAAATGAGACAGGAGCGTCCCCCCCACCCACACACACACACACTCTCCGTAACACTGTCACTGACTTCACACACACAGACACACACACACACAGGCACACACACACACAGGCACACACACACACACAGGCACACGCACACACAGGCACACACACACACAGGCACACACACACACAGGCACACACACACACACACAGGCACACACATACACAGGCACACACAAACACACACACACACACAAACACACACACATAAACACACACACACACAGGCACACAGACACACACACATACAGACACACACACACACACACACACACACACACACACACACACACACACACACACACACACACACACACACACACACACACACACACACACACACACACACACACACACACACACACACACACACACACACACACACACACACACACACAGGCACACAGACGCAGAGGGTCTGATGAGGTCAAAACAAACTCCCCTTACTGATTCTCAAGTACCAGGTACACAATACCATCAATTCAACGGAGTCATACGCTGCCAGATGCCCGGACAGAAATTGGGCTCTGTACCTTTCCTCAGACGCCATGATGTCACCAGGAAGTAAACAGAGTGTGTGTGTGTGGTGTGTGTGGGTGTGCGAGAGCGTGTGCGTGTGAGCGAGTGCGTGTGCCTGTGTGTGTGTGTGTGTGCGCGCGCGCCTGCCTGTCTGTCTGTCTGTCTGTCTGTCTGTCTGTCTGTCTGTCTGTCTGTCTGTCTGTCTGTCTGTCTGTCTGTCTGTCTGTCTGTCTGTCTGTCTGTCTGCCTGCCTGCCTGTCTGCCTGTCTGCCTGTCTGTCTGTCTGTCTGTCTGCCTGCCTGCCTGCCTGCCTGCCTGCCTGCCTGCCTGCCTGTCTGTCTGTCTGCCTGCCTGCCTGCCTGTCTGTCTGCCTGTCTGTCTGCAGCCTAGGAGGAGTAAACCGTATGTGTGATCGTTATGAGGTTGGCTGGCCATAATGCCCAGTGGCTACAGTAGGTCACCTCCATGTGAGGATATCCTCCCCTTTGTCTCTCCCACAGTAATACCATCCCCCTCAGCATCCCGAGGGGGTGGAGGCAGGTAGTAAAACAGCAACCATCGATCCTCATCCCGCCCCACAGGGAGGTCTGGGGATCAGGAGCACAGAACACAGTCACAAGCACCGCAGCAGCAAGACAATAGCAATTATTCCCTGCAATCTCCAAAGACATGAGGAATGTCCTCCCTGCAGGTCTGCTGCAGGTCTGGGACACAGAGAGCGGGGGTTCACCATAGCTCACAGGGCTGTAACGTCACCATGGTAATATTTGTCAGAACAACAGGAACATGTATTAATGTTAGAGTATATTCCTATTAGCTTAATCATGTATTATTAATGCTATAGTAGATTCCTATTAGCTGAATCATGTATTAATGTTATAGTATAGTAGCTTCCTATTAGCTGAATCATGTATTAATGTTATAGTATAGTAGCTTCCTATTAGCTGAATCCTGTATTAATGTTAGAGTATAGTAGATTCCTATTAGCTGATTAATGTATTATTAATGCTATAGTAGCATCCTGTTAGCTGAATCATGTATTAATGTAATAGTATAGTAGATTCCTATTAGCTGAATCCTGTATTAATGTTATAGTATAGTAGATTCCTATTAGCTGAATCCTGTATTAATGTTATAGTATAGTAGATTCCTATTAGCTGACTCCTGTATTAATGTTATAGTATAGTAGATTCCTATTAGCTGAATCATGTATTAATGTAATAGTATAGTAGATTCCTATTAGCTGAATCATGTATTAATGTAATAGTATAGTAGATTCCTATTAGCTGAATCATGTATTAATGTTATAGTATAGTAGATTCCTATTAGCTGACTCCTGTATTAATGTTATAGTATAGTAGATTCCTATTAGCTGAATCCTGTATTAATGTTATAGTATAGTAGATTCCTATTAGCTGAATCATGTATTAATGTTATAGTATAGTAGATTCCTATTAGCTGAATCCTGACCAGATGAATCCAGGTGAAAGCTATGATCCCTTATTTATGTCACTTGTTAAATATACTTCAATCGGTGTAGATCATTGGTTCCCAGGACGTCAATCGAGGTCAACCGGTCGAACGTAAACTTCTTTCTAGCAGACAGCATGAAAGTTTACAAAATGCATGCACAAAAAATATATATTTTGGCAATTCACAGCGTTACCATCGAGTCTGCTTAAAAATAATGAGGTCCACAGTTCTGAAGCGCCGTATGCTTTGCTTACAGGTTCGCTTCTTTCTCGAATATTACTGCACAAACAAAATATATTTTTTTAACTGCTTGATAGACAGAAAATTGGACCAACCCGTAGCACTATAGTTGCTACATTTGTTTTCCAAACTGTAGCTACCATAGCAACCGTCTGCAACTAGTAAGTTTACATTTCCGTGCTCGCGAGACCTGTAACAAACCTGTAACAGACCTGTAACAGACCTGTAACAGACTTGTAACAGACTTGTAACAGACCTGTAACAGACCTGTAACAGACCTGTAACAGACTTGTAACAGACTTGTAACAGACTTGTAACAGACCTGTAACAGACCTGTAACAGACTTGTAACAGACCTGTAACAGACCTGTAACAGACTTGTAACAGACCTGTAACAGACTTGTAACAGACTTGTAACAGACCTGTAACAGACTTGTAACAGACCTGTAACAGACCTGTAACAGACTTGTAACAGACCTGTAACAGACCTGTAACAGACCTGTAACAGACCGGTAACAGACCTGTAACAAACCTGTAACAGACCTGTAACAGACTTGTAACAGACCTGTAACAGACTTGTAACAGACCGGTAACAGACCTGTAACAGACCTGTAACAGACCTGTAACAGACCTGTAACCGACCTGTAACAGACCTGTAACAGACGTGTAACAGACTTGTAACAGACTTGTAACAGACCTGTATTAGACCTGTAACAGACCTGTAACAGACTTGTAACAGACTTGTAACAGACCTGTAACAGACCTGTAACAGACCTGTAACCGACTTGTAACAGACCTGTAACAGACCGGTAACAGACATGTAACAGACCTGTAACAGACATGTAACAGACCTGTAACAGACCTGTAACAGACCTGTAACAGACCTGTAACAGACTTGTAACAGACCTGTAACAGACTTGTAACAGACCTGTAACAGACCTGTAACAGACCTGTAACAGAATATTATTTGTTGTTCCAGTGGTAGTTGTTTTTTTACTACATTTTTCTATGAAGTTGCGTTTACGTTTTTAATATGAGTGCTGGACCAAGCAGCAAGAAACCGAAAATCTACCACTTTCACAGTGAGTTGGAGAAAGCTAAATAACAAATGTGTGTGTCTGATCTGCCATTCAAACGTAGCTCTTGCTAAGAAGGGAAATGTCGAGAGGCATTTCAAAATTGTTCACAAGAAATATGAAAGTGACTTTCCAGCTAAAAGTGAACTACGTAAGAGAAAAGTAAAAGAGTTGAAGTCTCAACTAGCTGCCCAACAATCAATCTTTGCAAGGCCCAGCTCAACATCAAAGGCAGCCACGATCGCATCATTCTGGGTGAGTCGCATACTAGAAAAGCACAAGAAACCGTTCCCGGATTTAGAAACGGTAAAAGAGCCTTTTTTAGAGGCAGCAGAATCATTGTTTGATGATTTCTAAAATAAATCTGAAATAATTTCCGCTATTAAGGATGTTCAGCTATGCAGAAATACTGTTACACAGCGCTGTGAAAGGATGGAGGAGGATTTGAGGGAGCGTCTTAAAAAATACAGAAATGAGTGTGTGTTCTTTTCACTTCAATTTGACGAGTCGACAGACGTGATCGACACATCTCAGTTGTGCATTTTATCAGAATGGTGTTTGAAGACATGACTGCCAAAGAGGAATCCAAATCATATCGTTGAAAGGAAAAACTCAAGGGGAGGACATTTTTGTGGCATTCAAGGACTTTATTATTAATAGCACTCAGTTATCCATTTACAAACTTGTGTCCATAACTACAGATGGAGCACCAGCCATGACTGACCGCATCAATGGGTTCATCAAGTCAAAATACTGGTCCACTCTAACAGATGATCACCTGGATACCTGCTTGAGGCTAGTAATCAGTATCTCCCGGTCCACTCTAACAGATGATCACCTGGACACCTACTTGAGGCTAGTAATCAGTATCTCCCGGTCCACTCTAACAGATGATCACCTGGACACCTACTTGAGGCTAGTAATCAGTATCTCCCGGTCCACTCTAACAGATGATCACCTGGACACCTACGTGAGGCTAGTAATCAGTATCTACCGGTCCACTCTAACAGATGATCACCTGGATACTTGCTTGAGGCTAGTAATCAGTATCTACCGGTCCACTCTAACAGATGATCACCTGGACACCTGCTTGAGGCTAGCAATCAGTAGCTACAACCCTAAACATGCTAAGCTAGCTGACAGCATGCAGTGCAAACCATCCAATCAATAAGGTGGAATGTTATTGAATATACAGACCGCTGCGCCACTCGGGAGTTAATATGACATTTGAAATGTCTCTATTATTTTGGAACTTGTGTGAGTATAAAAGTTACTGTTCACTTTTTATTGTTTATTTCACTTTCACTCTGGGCTCCCGAGTGGTGCAGCAGTCTAAGGCACTGCATATCAGTGCTAGAGGCGTCACTACAGACCCTGGTTTGATCCTGGGCTGTGTCACAACCAGCTGTGATCGGGACTCCCATAGGGTGGCGCACAATTCGCACAATTGGCCCAGTGTCGTCCGGGTTACGGGAGGGTTTGGCCCAGTGTCGTCCGGGTTACGGGAGGGTTTGGCCCAGTGTCGTCCGGGTTACGGGAGGGTTTGGCCCAGTGTCGTCTGGGTTACGGGAGGGTTTGGCCCAGTGTCGTCCGGGTTACGGGAGGGTTTGGCCAGTGAAGGCCGTCATTGTAAATTAGAATTTGTTCTTAACTGACTTACCTAGTTAAATAAAGGTTCAATTTGACTTGCTTTGGCAACATATATTTCCCATGCCAGTAAAGTCCCTTGAATTGAATTGAAAGAGAGTGCGAGACAGAGAGAGTGCGAGACAGAGAGAGTGCGAGACAGAGAGAGTGCGAGACAGAGAGAGAGCGAGACAGAGAGAGTGCGAGACAGAGAGAGAGCGAGACAGAGAGAGAGCGAGACAGAGAGAGAGCGAGACAGAGAGAGTGCGAGACAGAGAGAGAGCGAGACAGAGAGAGAGCGAGACAGAGAGAGAGCGAGACAGAGAGAGTGCGAGACAGAGAGAGAGCGAGACAGAGAGAGCGTGAGACAGAGAGAGCGCGAGACAGAGAGAGTGCGAGACAGAGAGAGAGCGAGACAGAGAGAGAGCGAGACAGAGAGAGAGCGAGACAGAGAGAGTGCGAGACAGAAGGAGAGCGAGACAGAGAGAGTGTGAGACAGAGAGAGTGCGAGACAGAGAGAGTGCGAGACAGAGAGACAGAGAGACAGAGAGAGCGAGACAGAGAGAGAGCGAGACAGAGAGAGAGCGAGACAGAGAGAGTGAGACAGAGAGAGTGCGAGACAGAGAGAGTGCGAGACAGAGAGAGTGCGAGACAGAGAGAGAGATATGGGTGTACAGGACCAGTGGTATCTACTGCCTTACTCCTTCCACTTCTAAAAGCTAGGACTGGAATTGGGGGATGGGGGGAGAAGGGAGAGCAAGAGGGTTGAAAATAGAGCTTGGTGCTAAGCTGAGTGAACATTTTTAGGCCACCTCCCGTCCTACCAATAATACACACACACGTACATACACATATCCAAACACACACACACATAGGAACACACACACACACACATTAATGGGAACACACACTAATGGGAACACACACACACTAATGGGAACACACACACACACTAATGGGAACACACACACACTAATGGGAACACACACACACTAATGGGAACACACACACACACTAATGGGATCACACACACACTAATGGGAACACACACACACACACACACACTAATGGGAACACACACGCATATACTAATGGGAACACACACACACACTAATGGGATCACACACACACACACACTAATGGGAACACACACACCCACACTTAGAAAGTAGTTTTCTGTACATTCTTTGCGGTCACCAAGCAACATTGGAAATTCATGTTGGGCTCCCTCCCTCTCATAAAGCCAAAATGTGACTGCCAAAGCAACTCATTAGTGAAGCTTACTGTTAAAACCCTGCCCTCCAAGCACCCTCTACACACACACACCCGTCACCTCGCCGGGCCCAGGCTAAGTTCTGTTGGTGTGTTTTCTGGTTTTCTCTCTAGGGGTGCAAGTCAACCCCTCCCTCCGCCCAATCCGCTGCCACTCCACTGATCACAAAGACCACAAGCTCAACACAAAATAAAAACTTGACTTCTCTGGGATTTGAAGGAAAACATGTTGTGTAATGTTTCAACTTCAACGGATGTCTGTTGCTGGGAGACCAACATGTTATTTTGTGTTTTTGCAGAAAATTAGACCATCAGAGTTTTCTGGCGTCAAATTGCAAAGTTAAATCAAATCAAATAGCTTTCATTATCTGTAAATACATATAAGAATTGGAGAAAAGAAGGTTGGATAAAATGTTTTATTTCTCCAAATACTACTTTGGACTAATGACAGAGGGGGAATCTGAACTCGATTAGGTCTGTGCAGCAGACATCTTCCTGCACGATGAGGTGTGTTTTATGAGATAGCAGAGGCTGCATTACTGCAGCACCGATGGACTCCTACTCCTAAACTAGTCAGGAACATCCAGGGTAAAAGCTGTGTACTAATAACCACCAATAGAAGGGGTTGCTAGTATGGATCTACCTCATCCCAAGCCGTCTCAGTGGAAACAGACACACACCTCTGGGTAATTGTTTCTGCTTTCATTTCTAGGGAAGGATTTATTATAGACCTTTTTCTCAAGGGGCTAGATCTTTATTAGCCACACTGTTGTGGTCAGTGAGTTTTTCTAGCCAGTGGTTGAAAGGAGAGGCATGGTCAATGAGAGAGGATTGATCGGAATGGGAGACTAAGGCAGGGTCAGTGTGTGTGTGTGTGTGTGTGTGTGTGTGTGTGTGTGTGTGTGTGTGTGTGTGTGTGTGTGTGTGTGTGTGTGTGTGTGTGGCTGTGGCTGTGTGTCTGTGTGTCTGTGTCTGTGTGTGTGTGTCTGTGTCATGTGTGTGTGTGTGTGTGTGTGTACAGGCTCACAGGATCACAGGCTCATAGAATCACAGGCTCATAGAATCACAGCCTCACAGGCTCACAGGCTCACAGGATTACAGGCTCACAGGCTCATAGACTCACAGGCTCATAGGATCACAGGCTCACAGGCTTACAGGCTCATAGAATCACAGGCTCACAGAATCACAGGCTCATAAAATCACAGGCTCATAGAATCACAGGCTCATAGAATCACAGGCTCATAGAATCACAAGCTCACAGGCTTACAGGCTCACATAATCACAGGCTCACAGAATCACAGAATGACAGATTATTTTTCAGCATAGCCTCCCATTGTAGCCTATATAATACAACAACACAGTGGACAAGAGAAATCTGACACAACCTATCAGAATGAGCTTCAGCCAAGTTGGGGTCAACTCCACTTCAATTGACCTCAATCGACTTCAATTGACTCAACTCATGATATTCATTGAAAAATAAGTGTAATTTATATGCAATGAGCATGTTGCAGTAATTTAATTGGAATTCCAATTCACATTATAGATTGACTGGACTGGGCGGCAGGTAGCCTAGTGGTTAGAGCGTTGGACCAGTAACCGAAAGGTTGCTAGATCAAATCCCTGAGCTGACAAGGTACAAATCTGTCATTCTGCCCCTGAATAAGGCAGTTAACCCACTGTTCCTTGACCGTCATTGTAAATAAGAAGTTGTTTGTTAACTGACTTGCCTAGTTAAATAAAATAAACTGTAATACCTTAGTCTTGGTGTTTTGGCCCTCAGTTCAGCAACACAAAGGCCATTAACCACCCATCCCCATTCCTGCAGAGAGCATTTCTGCCTAATATGATATTATGAGCCATTTAGCAGATCATTTTATC
This sequence comes from Salvelinus alpinus, assembly GCF_045679555.1. Lineage (NCBI taxonomy): Eukaryota > Metazoa > Chordata > Actinopteri > Salmoniformes > Salmonidae > Salvelinus > Salvelinus alpinus. The sequence goes on along the minus strand of NC_092095.1, from coordinate 66,056,402 downwards.
CAAAGCATCTTACAGTCATGCATGCATACATTTAACCTGTGTATGGTCCCGGGAATCAAACCCAGTATCTTGGCGTAGCAAGTGCCATTCTCTACCAACTGAGTTACAGACACAGTATAACTGCAGCTTTAGCTTAGAGGGCTAATGGGCTCTTCTGGTGCCTGAATTTGAACCCCATCGGACACAGGTAAAAAGCCAGACCATATTCCCAGGGAGTTCTGGGTAAAAGGCCATATTCTCAGGGAGTTCTGGGTAAAAAGCCAGACTATATTCTCAGGGAGTTCTGGGTAAAAAGCCAGGCCATATTCTCAGGGAGTTCTGGTTAAAAAGCCACACCATATTCTCAGGGAGTTCTGGGTAAAAAGCCTGGCCATATTCTCAGGAAGTTCTCCTTGCAATGGCTTTGACAGAGATCTGCAAGATTTTAAAGGGATGGCTTTATGTAACCACAAAGCCCCTTATTCCGCCCCGTATCCCTTTAACAACAAGGCAGATCTACACAGAACCACAGATTCCTGACACTCGGTGTAGTCAGAGAGGAGGGTGATGACTATTTTAATGGGGCGAGATAGACAGGCTAAGTGTATGCAGACGCTGGGTGTCCTTGTGCTTTTTGCCTCCCTGGTATCTTCTGTTCCCCTCTCTCTGTCGGGTGACAGGCATGGCTGGGCCGCGCGCTGTGCTGTGACATGTGTCTACAGTGTCTCTGTCAGAACACAAAAGGCAATCCACACAGCCATCCGCTCCAATAAACAACCCCTTGTCCTCCCACTGACACACAGATACACACTCTCACCCTGCTCCCTCTATCTCCTCCTCCCCTTCCCTCCATCCTTCCGGAGTGGTTTGTGTCTATAGCTCATCTTTACAGGGAGTCAGGACCTGAGCTAACAGAAGAGAGGGAGAGGGAGAGAGAGAGGGAGAGAGAGGGAGAGAGAGAGGGAGAGAGAGGGAGAGAGAGGGAGAGAGAGAGGGAGAGGGAGAGAGAGAGAGAGAGAGAGAGGAGAGAGAGAGAGAGAGAGAGGGAGAGAGAGGGAGAGAGAGAGGGAGAGAGAGGGAGAGAGAGAGAGAGAGAGAGAGGGAAAGTGCAGGAGTTTGAAAAAGCCCCCCCCCACATCCCCCTCTCTCTCCCTCCTCTCTCTCTCCTACCACCTCCGCCTAGAAAGAGCCCCACCACATCCCCCTCTCTCTCCCTCCTCTCTCTCTCCTACCACCTCCGCCTAGAAAGAGCCCCCCCATATCCCCCTCTCTCTCCCTCCTCTCTCTCTCCATCCTCTCTCTCTCTCTCCCTTCTCTCTCCTACCACCTCCACCTAGAAGAAAACACAGAGAACACAATACCACAACGACCCCTGTCCATCACAGCAGCAATCTAGTGAGACTGAAAAAGGAGAGAGAGAGAGAGAGAGAGAGGAGCGGGGGGGAGAGGGGGGAGTCAGCGGTTCAAGAAGCTTAGAGCAGAGAAAGATAGAAAAAGAAAGAAAGAATGACTGAAAGAAAGAAAGAAAGAATGAAAGAAAGAAAGAGAGTGCACTCCCTGCAGCCCAGGTAAATCCTCAGGTTTTTATTACTGTGTTGAGCTAGAAGCGATCTGGGTGGGACACACAGCCACAGCCAGATACACAGCCAGATAAACCCATCATGCAGCCTCTCACAGCCCGTCCATTCAGCATGCAGCCCTGGATAAAAGACAGCCATCGGATCAGATCCTATCATCCGATAGATTCCTGCTGCTGTGAGCTGGCTCTCATGACAGTATGGAGGGGAAGAGGAGGGATGGAGGGGAGGCAGGAGGTATCAAAGGCGAAAGGCAGGGAGGGTTCTGGGAAAGGAGAATCAAACAGGCTCCCATAGAGAGAGAGGGAGAGAGAGAGAGAGAGAGAGAGAGAGAGAGAGAGAGAGAGAGAGAGAGAGAGAGAGAGAGAGAGAGAGAGAGAGAGAGAGAGAGAGAGAGAGAGAGAGAGAGAGAGAGAAATAAAATAATGTATCCCATGGTTTCTCCGCATTCTCCTTAAAACCATAGCAACCAACACACCAAACAAGCAGTATCCTAGGTCTGGTCTGTGACTCTCCATCACTAATGGGCAAGCAGCAGTAGTCTCAGGTGTCGAGGTTTCAAAAGCGAATGAGATGAAAATCCAGAGAATTCCACAGTGTCAAACAGTAAACGCCATCAACCCAACAATATGGTGATGGTCAAGGGCACCCATAGCCTTGAGTCTAATGCTGTAATACAAACATAGCGCTATTTTGGTGTGTTCCCTCTAGTTCACAGAGTACTGGCTGGCCTCTTATCTTTCTACAGAACCAACACAGCAGCACAGGAGATACCTGGCGATGGGTACTGTGTTTGAGCGGCAAACAGAGTGCATGGGTGAGGGGGCATATGTGGTGCGTGAGAGAGTGGGGGCATTCAGAGAGTGTGTGTATGTGATGTTATTCAGAGTGTGTGTGATGTTATTCAGAGTGTGTGTGATGTTATTCAGTGTGGCTGATGTTATTGTGTGTGTGTGTGTGTGTGTGTGTGTGTGTGTGTGTGTGTGTGTGTGTGTGTGTGTGTGTGTGTGTGTGTGTGTGTGTGTGTGTGTGTGTGTGTGTGTGTGTGTGTGTGTGTGTGTGTGTGTGTGTGTGTGATGTTATTCAGAGTTTGTGTGTGCAGGGGAGTGGGGTCAAACAGAGAGTGTTTGCAGATTGCGTGGGTAAGTGTGTGATGGCCTACAGTGTGTGCGTGTGTAAGTGGGTATACTGAGCTCTCCACACGGACCCTCAGAGAGAGAGGTGGCATGGCCAAGCTGGGCATGGGGGCAGCTTCTGGCCTTCAAGTGTATGTTTTGTGTTCAGGTGCCAGGCTGGCCATGCAGTGCTCTGGGAGCTCTGGGCTGGCATGAAGGTGGCAGTGTCAGGGAAAGAGGCAGGTGCACTGGGCCGCTGGGTCCATATGGCCGTAGAGGGAAGGACAGGTGCAATCAGACAGACAGACAGACAGACAGACAGACAGACAGACAGACAGACAGACAGACAGACAGACAGACTCTAGCAGACACACAGACAGGCAGACACAGGCAGACAAGACAAGACAGACAGACAGACAAGACAAACAGACAGACAGACAGACAGACAGACAGACAGACAGACAGACAGACAGACAGACAGACAGACAGACAGACAGACAGACAGACAGACAGACAGACAGACAGACAGACAGACAGACAGACAGACAAAGACGGACACACAGTAGTCGGAGGTAAAGACATTGAGGGGCAACCAAGCATTACAGCAGAATACAGGAGAATATGTACAGCAACATTATGGTTTGCTAAAATGGTTTAATACTGCCTGATCTGGGATTCTAAGTATAGACATGAGGTTCTAAGTATAGACCTGGTGTTCTAAGTATTGACCTTGGGTTCTAAGTATAGACATGGGGTTCTAAGTATAGACCTGAGGTGCTAAATATAGACCGTCGGTTCTAAGTATAGACCTGAGGTTCTAAGTATAGACCTGGGGTAAGTAACCCCCTGGTCCACTGAGAACGAGCTAGGTTAGAGCTTCAAACATATGGTCTTGACATTCCAGTGTATCTATCTTCCAATGATATTCACACTCATAATTCAGTGTATTTATTCTTCCAATGATATTCACACTCATAATTCAGTGTATTTATTCTTCCAATGATATTCACACTCATAATTCAGTGTATCTATTCTTCCAATGATATTCACACTCATAATTCAGTGTATTTATTCTTCCAATGATATTCACACTCATAATTCAGTGTATTTATTCTTCCAATGATATTCACACTCATAATTCAGTGTATTTATTCTTCCAATGATATTCACACATATAGAGACACTTATACAAACAAATACACTCACATGGTCATAAATGCACGGACACACACACACACACACACACACACACACACACACACACACACACACACACACACACACACACACACACACACACACACACACACACACACACACACACACACACATTTGCTTTCCATTCCCAGCATGTACTGTAACAGTATGTGCAGTGTTGCACCACTTGAAATCCATCAGATCCCCCTCCACTGTGTGAGTCCACTGACAGACATGGAGAGACAGGCTGTACAGGCCTCATTAACTCCAGTTTACTCACATGGAATAGAGAGTTACAGTGTGCTGTGAGATACGGAGGCTAATTTACTAACACATAGCAATGTCACCATCTCTCTCTCTCTTACTGCTTTCCCAAGTGGCACCCTATTCCCTATATAGTGCACTACCTTTGACCAGAGCATGATGGGTTCCGGTCCAAGTAGTACACTATGAAGGGAATCGGGTGCCATTTGGGAAAGCAGTACGATAGAGAGAGAGGGAGGGTGACATCGCTATGTGTGTCAGCTTCTATCTCTTGCGCTCAGCTTAAACAGCATATTCCCACCCCTGTCTGAATAGCTGTCAAGGCAGTAGGGGATATTGGACCATTAATGCTAACGTCTGTACCAATGTACTGTTGATGCTTCTCATTGTCGCTAACAAATGCCACGACACCCAATCATAAACCTCTGGAAGACAGGACAGTGGAAGAATTCTATAAAATGTCTCGTCACCCAATCATAAACCTCTGGAAGACAGGACAGTGGAAGAATTCTTGAATGTATTATCCTGCAGAGAACGGTGTGTGTGTGTGTGCGTGTGTGTTATGCGTCAGCTCTAAGTCATGGTGCCACTACCACAACTCATTTCAGACTAACTATAAAACCTCCAACTGACAGTGGGTTCTAACTGTGAGATGTCAGCTTGATATCCATCTCAGTGGTCTGCTGTTTGGCTAACTGCTGGCGCCCCGCGAGACTGCACTACTTCCCCCTGCCGCAGCTAGCGTCGCGAGACAGCACTGCACTACTTCCCCCTGCCGCTGCTAGCGTCGCTAGACAGCACTGCACTACTTCCCCCTGCCGCTGCTAGCGTCGCTAGACAGCACTGCACGACCTCCCCCTGCCGCTGCTAGCGTCGCTAGACAGCACTGCACTACTTCCCCCTGCCGCTGCTAGCGTCGCGAGACAGCACTGCACTACTCCCCCCTGCCGCTGCTAGCCCCGCGAGACAGCACTACATCCCCCTGCCGCTGCTAGCCCCGCGAGACAGCACTACATCCCCCTGCCGCTGCTAGCGTCGCTAGACAGCACTGCACTACTTCCCCCTGCCGCTGCTAGCGTCGCTAGACAGCACTGCACGACCTCCCCCTGCCGCTGCTAGCGTCGCGAGACAGCACTGCACTACTCCCCCCTGCCGCTGCTAGCCCCGCGAGACAGCACTGCACTACTCCCCCCTGCCGCTGCTAGCGTCGCGAGACAGCACTGCACTACTTCCCCCTGCCGCAGCTAGCGTCGCGAGACAGCACTGCACTACTTCCCCCTGCCGCTGCTAGCCCCGCTAGACAGCACTGCACTACTTCCCCCTGCCGCTGCTAGCGTCGCTAGACAGCACTGCTCTACTTCCCCCTGCCGCAGCTAGCGTCGCGAGACAGCACTGCACTACTTCCCCCTGCCGCTGCTAGCCCCGCTAGACAGCACTGCACTACTTCCCCCTGCCGCTGCTAGCGTCGCTAGACAGCACTGCACTACTTCCCCCTGCCGCTGCTAGCGTCGCTAGACAGCACTGCACTACTTCCCCCTGCCGCTGCTAGCGTCGCTAGACAGCACTGCACTACTTCCCCCTGCCGCTGCTAGCGTCGCTAGACAGCACTGCACTACTTCCCCCTGCCGCTGCTAGCGTCGCGAGACAGCACTGCACTACTTCCCCCTGCCACTGCTAGCGTCACTAGACAGCACTGCACTACCTCCCCCTGCCGCTGCTAGCGTCGCTAGACAGCACTGCACTACTTCCCCCTGCCGCAGCTAGCGTCGCTAGACAGCACTGCACTACTTCCCACTGCCGCTGCTAGCCCCGCTAGACAGCACTGCACTACTTCCCCCTGCCGCTGCTAGCGTCGCTAGAGACTTGCAGTGGCACGGATATTTGGTTGCTGATTCTTTTCATTTCCCCTGTGTGTTTATCTGTCTGTGTGTTTAGCCCGGTCCAGACAGAGAATATGAATGCTCGGGCTAGGGGAGGCCGCGGTGGGGGAAACGCTCACACACACACACACACACACACACACACACACACACACACACACACACACACACACACACACACACACACACACACACACACACACACACACACAAAGACACACACACACACACACACACACACACACACACAAAGACACACACACACACACACACACGGTCATGTGTGTTCTCTGGCTATTCCTCCTCGTTATTATGACTGTGCCAGAGGGTTGAGCGCCAGCCACTTCTGACCTCTGCAAGAGTTCACCATTAAAGAATGTGTCTGTGTCTGCATCTTTGTCTCCTTGTCTGTGTGTTCATCTGTCTTTGTGTTCATCTGTCTGTGTCTGCATCTTTGTCTCCTTGTCTGTGTGTTCATCTGTCTATGTGTTTATCTGTCTGTGTGTTCATCTGTCTATGTGTTTATCTGTCTGTGCGTTCATCTGTCTGTGTGTTCATCTGTCTGTGTGTTCATCTGTCTGTGTGTTCATCTGTCTGTGTGTTCATCTGTCTGTGTGTTCATCTGTCTGTGTGTTCATCTGTCTGTGTGTTCATCTTTCCATGTCTGTGTGTTCATCTTTCCATGTCTGTGTGTTCATCTTTCCATGTCTGTGTGATCATCTTTCCATGTCTGTGTGTTCATCTGTCTGTGTGTTCATTTGTCCATGTCTGTGTGTTCATCTGTCCATGTCTGTGTGTTCATCTGTCCATGCCTGTGTGTTCATCTGTCCATGTCTGTGTGTTCATCTGTCCATGTCTGTGTGTTCATCTGTCCATGTCTGTGTGTTCATCTGTCCATGTCTGTGTGTTCATCTTTCCATGTCTGTGTGTTCATCTGTCCATGTCTGTGTGATCATCTTTCCATGTCTGTGTGTTCATCTGTCCATGTCTGTGTGATCATCTTTCCATGTCTGTGTGTTCATTTGTCCATGTCTGTGTGTTCATCTGTCCATGCCTGTGTGTTTGTGTGACTGCACTGACTGTGAGTGCATGTGTGAGTCAGTGAGCACGCAGTTTGTGTTTGTGTGCGTGCAGCTGCATGCGTGCACGCTGTGTGGTGTGAGAGTGTTTGGGCTTCGTGTTATAACTCACCTGTCCGGCTGGAGATTGGAATAGCAGGGGGCTATTTCTACTCAGTGTCATTAACAACTGGCATGTGCTGTTCCCCCAGAAGAATCTAACACTAGGTTAGTCATCCTAAGAGTCTGAGGCATCCTCTGCTCCGCTGGCACACAACGAATGGCAGGAATGACCATGCACACTGTCTTCATAAGGGGTTTACGCAATTCTATTTGTGAACTGTTATGTCAAACACAACTGTCATGTACGCTCACATGTGAAGTGACGCAACAGGAAAGCAGACAGACAGATGAATGATTGTGGTACCTCTTGTATGTGTGACATTTAGCGTTTGATGTGTACACACTATAGAATATGCTAAACTGAAAGACATAAAAGAAGCAGTCATGTGTTATCTTGAGTTCCATTTCTTAACTCAATGTTCCGTCATGTTAAGTGTATCAAATCCCAGACACAGTGACCACGGGATCAGAGTGTTCAACTGAGCTATGTGTTAGCTAAAAATGCCCCTCTAAAAATATGCCAGTGTCCAGTCCGTCCCCGAGTCCTACAATAATAGCTGCGAGATGAATTGTTGAAGTGTTTTATAAATTAAGTGGAACTTTTTTTGGTTCCAGCCGGGTTCCAAGTTCTGCCTTTGTTGATTCCGTAAACACCAAAAACGGTTGCCAGGGGTTTTAAGTGTGTCCATCTGAGGGCTATCAGAGGCCCACGGCACTGGCAGAAGCGGCCATCCCATAATAATTCAGCTACTCTTTCATCTCTACAGCCAAATGAAGCACAGAGGAATCGAGAGAGAGAGAGAGAGAGAGAGAGAGAGAGAGAGAGAGAGAGAGAGAGAGAGAGAGAGAGAGAGAGAGAGAGAGAGAGAGAGAGAGAGAGAGAGAGAGAGAGAGAGAGAGAGAGAGAGAGAGAGAGAGAGAGAGAGAGAGAGAGAGAGAGAGAGAGAGAGAGAGAGAGAGAGAGAGAGAGAGAGATGGACAGCCTAGGGTAAAATAACCTTGGATGACAATCTTTTTACCTCTTTTTCAGTTTTGGAAGAGTCAAATAAATCCCCTAATATGGGCATAGTTCTGTCTTTTTCCACAAGGCTGTTATTTATACCATAAAACTGCCTGGCAGAGACGCTTGAGGGAATGGATGAGAGACGCTTGAGGGAATGGATGAGAGACATTTGAGGTATAATATGCAATTAACGATTCTGGCAAGACAGTTTCATCCCCACATATTAGACCACACTAGAACATAACACGTCATATAAAAAAAAAAAAGTCCTTCACATCCTCTGAACGATTGCTGTCCCTAAGTAGGGCCAACAGTTTTGGCATTAAGAAGCTATAAAGAAATATCCTCAGTTCCACAGAGAGTATACAAATGATAGCGTGTCAACTGAAAAGGGGTAAGAAAACGGTCAATCCCTTGTCTCCTCCTCTGACGTCTTTGAAGTAAATATGGTATCCATCGGAGACTAGCATCTAAGAGGTGTGCGTCCTGTAGGCCTAATTCCCATTGTTAGCAATAAAAGCTCAAACCTCAACATTTAAAGAGGTTATCCTTGTGTCATTTGGGATGCAAAATTAGAGGGCAAATTGTATTTTCGGTTAGCAGTGCTTTGGAGGAATATCAGGAGAGTCAAAATGGCCGTCCAAATACACTTCCTTCATCACGTCCCCAACGTACGGGTGACTGTTCCGTGGCCAAAATGGTGTCCTCAGGGCCTAACTCAGTCAGCTGTTGCTGTCAATCAAGTACGGTGCCCCATGACGACGCTGGTCTCATCAGGGTTTAAAAATTATCCGAATACTGATCTACTGCTTCTACTTAGTAATACATAGAAATATTGGACTATTTTGTTGACATGTACCATACGTCGCCGTAACAAACCAAAGCTATTTTGTAGAAATGTTCAGTCCCTCAATATTGTATCCCACACCAGGGCAACAAAACACAACAAAAGGGCCAATGAGTGGAAACTCCTTCCATTTTCAATCAATACATGTGTACTTTATCAGAAACAATCTGACCATAGACCACTGTTCACAAACCACTCAGGTTGAGAACAAATCTAAAAACAGCCTCTCCTCCCCCCTCCTCCTCCCCCTCCTCCCTCCTCCACCTCCACCTCCACCTCCCTCCTCCACCTCCTCCTCCCTCCTCCTCCTCCTCCCTCCTCCCTCCACCTCTCCCCGCTCCTCCACCTCCTCCTCCCTCCTCCACCTCCTCCTCCTCCTCCTCCCTCCTCCCTCCTCCACCTCCTCCTCCATCCTCCACCTCCACCTCCCAGTAACACCATACCTGCGACTAAGCAAATAAAAACCTCATATGGTTTTTAATCATTTACTTCGCTCCGGTATCGACTTCTATTCCTTTGAGCTGGTTCGCAGCTAATTAAAGCCCAGTTGGGTCTGAAAGTGGTCAATAGCCCTAACAAATGGCGTCCACAGAGGACTTCCTCCCGCCATTTCAGCAACATCCTGACGACTCCAGTAGTGTGGTGTACTATGGGGGAATGGGAATAGCTTGTAACAACCCACATTCATTATCCCTGATATATGACCCTGGGAACCAATCCCTACAGGAGTATTGAGGAATGATGGTAGTGCATTTCTGGGGTTATTGGCACTGGGGATGACCTCATCATAGAGAGAGGTATTTTTAAGATCCCTTTATTGGTCGATTGGTCCAACCGAGATGTGACTTTCGTTTTGAACCCAACCCCTCTGAAAGACACACATTCATATCCAGGTTCTGAAAAGGTGTAGGGGGGCTGCCACTCTGGGCGCCCGCGGAGCTGTTGTACTTCCGGCACCAACAGAGATGGCCGCCTCGCTTCGCGTTCCTAGGAAACTATGCAGTATTTAGTTTTTTTACGTGTTATTTATTAGGTTTCATTACATACAGGCGGGAGGAACTACTGAATATAAGAGCAACGTCAACTCACCATCATTACGACCAGGAATATGACTCTCCCGAAGTGGATTCTGTGTTTTGCCTTCCACCCAGTACAATGGATCTGATCCAAGCCGGCGACCCTAAACAACGACGCCGTAAAAGGGGCAAACGAAGCGGTCTTCTGGTCAGGCTCCGGAGACGGGCACATCGCGCTCCACTCCCTAGCATACTACTCGCCAATGTCCAGTCTCTTGACAACAAGGTTGATGAAATCCGAGCAAGAGTTGCCTTCCAGAGACTGTAACGTTCTTTGCTTCACGGAAACATGGCTCACTCGAGAGGCGCTATCGGAGTCGGTGCAGCCAGCTGGTTTCTTCACGCATCGCGCCGACAGAAACAAGCATCTTTCTGGTAAGAAGAGGGGCGGGGGTGTATGCCTTATGATTAACGAGACGTGGTGTGATCATAACAACATACAGGAACTCAAGTCCTTCTGTTCACCTGACTTAGAATTCCTCACAATCAAATGTCGACCACATTATCTACCAAGGGAATTCTCTTCGATTATAATCACAGCCGTATATATTCCCCCCCAAGCAGACACATCGATGGCCCTGAATGAACTTTATTTGACTCTATGTAAACTGGAAACCACATATCCTGAGGCTGCATTCATTGTAGCTGGGGATTTTAACAAGGCTAATCTGAAAACAAGACTCCCTAAATTCTATCAGCATGTCGATTGCGCAACCAGGGCTGGTAAAACCCTGGATTGTTATTCTAACTTCCGCAACGCATATAAGGTCCTCCCCCGCCCTCCTTTCGGAAAAGCTGACCACGACTCCATTTTGTTGCTTCCAGCATACAGACAGAAACTAAAACAAGAAGCTCCCGCGCTCATGTCTGTTCAACGCTGGTCCGACCAATCTGATTCCACGCTTACACGTACAGGTGCATCAAAGCAGGGACCGAGAGACTGAAAAACAGCTTCTATCTCAAGGCCATCAGACTGTTAAACAGCCACCACTAACATCGAGTGGCTGCTGCCAACGGCTCGCCCCTCTAACTGCTAGGCTACCTGCCACCCCAATAATTCACATGAATTATGGTCCACATTGGCAAACTAGTTCCCCAACTAGTACAATATTGGGCCCATTGGAGGACGTGTTAGAGAGATTCTGTGCTCCCTAGTTTCCTACTTCCCAGCTTGAGAGAGTGTCAATGAAGCCCATTGGCCCTTGGTATCCAACATGAACAGTTGGCCTGGAAACAGAAATCAATGCATAAACCTTGAAAGCCCGAAGACACCTTTCAACACAGCACACCTGAGCCCAGTGAACAGCATGCACCAGAGGGGAGACACACCAGCAAATACACAGCCAAATACACATCCACACACACAACACATATCCACAGACACAACACATATCCACAGACACAACACACATCCACAGCCAAATACACATCCACACACAACACATATCCACAGACACAACATACATCCACAGACACAACACATATCCTCAGACACAACACACATCCACAGCCAAATACACATCCACACACAACACATATCCACAGACACAACACATATCCACAGACATAACACATATCCACAGACACAACACATATCCACAGACACAACACATATCCACAGACACAACATATATCCACAGACACAACATACATCCACAGACACAACACACATCCACAGACACAACACATATCCTCAGACACAACGCACATCCACAGACACGACACATATCCACAGACAAAACACACATCCACAGACAAAACACACATCCACAGACACAACACATATCCACACACACAACACATATCCACAGACACAACGCACATCCACAGACACGACACATATCCACAGACAAAACACACATCCACAGACAAAACACACATCCACAGACACAACACATATCCACACACACAACACATATCCTCAGACACAACGCACATCCACAGACACGACACATATCCACAGACAAAACACACATCCACAGACACAACACACATCCACAGACACAACACATATCCACACACACAACACACATCCACAGACAAAACACACATCTGCAGACACAACACATATCCACACACACAACACATATCCTCAGACACAACGCACATCCACAGACACAACACACATCCACAGACAAAACACACATCCACAGACACAACACATATCCACACACACAACACATATCCACACACACAACACATATCCACAGACACAACACACATCCACAGACACAACACATATCCACAGACACAACACACATCCACAGACACAACACACATCCACAGACACAACACAAATCCACACACACAACACACATCCACACACAACACACATCCACAGACACAACACATATACACAGACACAACACACATCCACACACACAACACATATCCACAGACAAATACAATATCCACAGACAAAACACAAATCCACAGACATAAAGAATATTCACAGACAAAACGCATATCCAAAGACATAAAGAATATCCACAGACAAAGCACACCTTCTCAGCCATAACAGTGTCACGTAAACCCTGAGCCAGGAACAGCACAGAGCACGGACGATGCAGAGACAGTTCTGACAAGGTACTCAGTGTCCAATAGCACCTGTCCTACACGTCCATCCTCATAGAGAGAGAGCTCTGACCTGAACAGCCTCAAACCATCTCATCCTTCATCCCCCCTCTCTCCCTCCCTCTCCACCTGTCCTCCATCATGGCCCCCGGGAAGACTGGAGGACAGTGAGTGAAGAGCACGGGGGGGATGTGCCCCCGGCAAGACCATACTGCTGCCACCAGCAGATCCAGTCCCAACCATGGTGACCACGAGTCACTGCCCAAACTCAATTACTGGCCGCATTTATCTCTCCCCACCCCCATGGCCCCCACCTTGCTGTCGAGGCATAAATCGCCCCCCCCCCCCCCTCCAACCAGCGCTCCAGGTCAGTAATCCCTGCCCACGGGGCCCCTGCCAGGGACTAACCCCATTGTTAGTGAGGGCCTGCAGGCAAGACAAAGAGCCGGGTGGGGGCCCTGTGGCCGCCGGCCATCCATCTTATTAATGACCCGTCACATTTCATAATGGGGTTTAATTCAGCCATGTACCATGGTAGCAGGAAAATGAGCTCTTTATGACCACCACCAAGGAGCAGGGGGAAGAAAGAAAAGGAGCAGGTGGAGCAGGAGGAGGAGGAGCAGGAGGAGAAGGAGCAGGAGGAGGAGGAGCAGGAGGAGGAGGAGGAGGAGGAGCAGGTGGAGCAGGGGGAGCAGAAGGAGGAGGAGGAGGAGGAGCAGGAGGAGGAGGAGGAGGAGCGGGAGCAGGTGGCGCAGGAGGAGCAGGAGCAGGAGGAGGAGCAGGAGGAAGAGGAGCAGGAGGAGAAGGCGCGGAAGGGGAAGAAAGAAAAGGAGCAGGTGGAGCAGGAGAAGGAGCAGGAGATGGAGGAGGAGGAGGAGCAGGAGGAGCAGGAGGAGGAGGAGCAGGAGGAGGAGCAGGAGCAGGAGGAGGAGGAGCAGGAGCAGGAGGACAGCGCTAGCGTTGTGGCTCAGGTCGAGTTCACATGCTCAGATCTGATGTCTGTGACCGCTAACCGTTTTATGCCCTGTCTCATGATAGGTGGCAGCTGGTGACATTAGGAGGCCCAGATCAAACTAAGGTGTCATATTTACCGCCCGGATTGATGCATACTATTTCAAGTTCAAGTTTAATACATACAACAAGTTTACTATATAAACTCAGCAAAAAAAGAAACGTCCTCTCACTGTCAACTGCGTTTATTTTCAGCAAACTTAACATGTGTAAATATTGGTACGAACATAAGATTCAACAACTAAGACATAAACTGAACAAGTTCCACAGACATGTGACTAACATAAATGAAATATTGTGTCCCTGAACAAAGGGGGGGGGGGGGTCAAAATCAAAAGTAACAGTCAGTAACTGGTGTGGCCACCAGCTGCATTAAGTACTGTAGTGCATCTCCTCCTCATGGACTGCACCAGATTTGCCAGTTCTTGCTGTGAGATGTTACCCCACTCTTCCACCAAGGCACCGGCAAGTTCCCGGACATTTCTGGGGAGAATGGCCCTAGTCCTCACCCTCCGATCCAACAGGCCTACAAGCCCTCAGCCCAGCCTCTCTCAGCCTATTGCGGACAGTCTGAGCACTGATTGAGGGCTTCTACACCTGCATTGCTTGTTGTTTGTGGTTTTAGGCTGGGTTTCTGTACAGCACTTTGAGATATCAGCTGATGTAAGAAGGGCTTTATAAATACATTTGATTTGATGGAGGGATTGTGCGTTCCTGGTGTAACTCGGGCAGTTGTTGTTGCCATCCTGTACCTGTCCCGCAGGTGTGATGTTCGGATGTACTGATCCTGTGCAGGTGTAGTTACACGGGGTCTGCCACTGCGAGGACAATCAGCTGTCCGTCCTGTCTCCCTGTAGCGCTGTCTTAGGCGTCTCACAGTACGGACATTGCAATTTATTGCCCTAGCCAGATCTGCAGTCCTCATGCCTCCTTGCAGCATGCCTAGGGCACGTTCATGCAGATGAGCAGGGACCCTTGGCATCTTTCTTTTGGTGTTTTTCAGAGTCAGTGGGAAGGCCTCTTTAGTGTCCTAAGTTTTCATAACTGTGACCTTAATTGCCTACCGTCTGTAAGCTGTTAGTGTCTTAACGACCGTTCCACAGGTGCATGTTCATTAGTTGTTTATGGTTCATTGAACAAGCATGGGAAACTGTGTTTAAACCCTTTACAATGAAGATCTGTGAAGTTATTTGGATTATTATGAATTATCTTTGAAAGACAGGCTGCTGAAAAAGGGACGTTTCTTTTTTTGCTGAGTTTGTACATATTTGTCTCCAATATTAACACTTTGAGTTGTTTGTTTCCCGATGCCCCATTATCAAGCATCTGTCCATGATGTAGCTGCTGTACTCTAGGGCTCCCTCCCTCCCTCCCTCCCTCCCACCCTCCCTGCCTCCCTGCCTCCCTCCCTCCCTCCTACCCTCCCTGTCTGTCTACCTCCCTCCCTGTCTACCTCCCTTCCTGTCTACCTCCCTGTCTACCTCCCTCCCTCTCTCCCTCCCTGCCTCCCTCATTCCCTCCCTCTCTCCCTCTCTCCCTCCCTCCCTCCCTCTCTACCAGACTTGACTGGCGGACTCGTGGACTACTGTGTGGATCAGTGCCCTCCAGATCAGTAGGAGTACCCAGGGTCTATTCCAGCTTCCAGCAGGTCTCTGCTACTGCATCCACCCCGCCAGCAGCGGCCACACCAGATGGTTGTAGGATTAGCCCTCCCAGTCTTTATCTGTGCTGTGTAATGGGGCAGGATATAGATACATACTGCATGGAGTGTTTGGAGTCTGTTCAGGGTCATTCATATTATTCAGACCAATAACACAGAAAACATGTTGTTTGGAAGTTATAGTGGAAAGTGGAATGGTGTGTGTGTGTGTGTTTGTATGCGTGTGTGGGTGTTTGTATGCGTGTGTGGGTGTGTTTATGTGTGTGTGTGTGTGTGTGTGTGTGTGTGTGTGTGTGTGTGTGTGTGTGTGTGTGTGTGTGTGTGTGTGTGTGTGTGTGTGTGTGTGTGTGCGTGCGTGCATGGGTATGTGAACGCATTCTTGTGTGCTTGCTTGCGCATGTGTGTGTGTGCTGGTCAGTGAGTGATTTCTGTGGGGCATTGGAGGCAGCTGGGAATGGGAATGTGGTGTATGCTGCTAAATGTGGCTGTGCTGCTATTCCGGGTGTGGGCCCTCTCCCCTGCCCGGATTCCTGGGATCACCGAGGGCTCCGAAGTGTGTGTGTACAAGGACACAGTGTGTGTGTGTGTGTGTGTGTGTGTGTGTGTGTGTGTGTGTGTGTGTGTGTGTGTGTGTGTGTGTGTGTGTGTGTGTGTGTGTGTGTGTGTGTGTGTGTGTGTGTGTGTGTGTGTGTGTGTGTGTGTGTGTTTGCGTGTCTGAGATTGCGGTGTGCAGATTTTCCATGTCACATAAGGCTAGACCTCCAACCAGCCTCAACCCAAACTCATCTCTTTTCCCAAACCATCAACAGCCCTGTCTCCAACAAACACTTCCCCTCAGCATCAACAGCCCTGTCTCCAACAAACACTTCCCCTCAGCATCAACAGCCCTGTCTCAAACAAACACTTCCCCTCAGCATCAACAGCCCTGTCTCCAACAAACACTTCCCCTCAGCATCAACAGCCCTGTCTCCAACAAACACTTCCCCTCAGCATCAACAGCCCTGTCTCCAACAAACACTTCCCCCTCTGCATCAACAGCCCTGTCTCCAACAAACACTTCCCCCTCTGCATCAACAGCCCTGTCTCAAACAAACACTTCCCCCTCAGCATCAACAGCCCTGTCTCCAACAAATACTTCCCCCTCAGCATCAACAGGCCTGTCTCCAACAAACACTTCCCCCTCTGCATCAACAGGCCTGTCTCCAACAAATACTTCCCCCTCAGCATCAACAGGCCTGTCTCCAACAAATACTTCCCCCTCAGCATCAACAGGCCTGTCTCAAACAAACACTTCCCCCTCTGGGTCAACAGCCCTGTCTCCAACAAACACTTCCCCCTCAGCATCAACAGCCCTGTCTCCAACAAACACTTCCCCCTCAGCATCAACAGCCCTGTCTCCAACAAATACTTCCCCCTCAGCATCAACAGCCCTGTCTCAAACAAACACTTCCCCCTCAGCATCAACAGCCCTGTCTCCAACAAACACTTCCCCCTCAGCATCAACAGGCCTGTCTCCAACAAACACTTCCCCCTCTGGGTCAACAGGCCTGTCTCCAACAAACACTTCCCCCTCAGCATCAACAGCCCTGTCTCCAACAAACACTTCCCCCTCAGCATCAACAGCCCTGTCTCCAACAAACACTTCCCCCTCTGGGTCAGCAGCCCTGTCTCCAACAAACACTTCCCCCTCCGTGTCAATCAATCAATCAATAAAATGTATTTATAAAGCCCTTCTTACATCAGCTGATGTCACAAAGTGCTGTACAGAAACCCAGCCTAAAACCCTAAACAGCAAGCAGTGCAGGTGTAGAAGCACGGCCTGTCTCAACAGGCCTGTCTCCAACAAACACTTCCCCCTCTGCGTCAACAAGCCTCTCTCTGGCAAACACTTCCCCCTCAGCATCAACAGGCCTCCCCTTCCCTATCCATGCCTATCTGTTAAGTGTGTAAAGTGTGGGAGAACATTGCAGCATTGCTGAACACAGTCCTTTCTCCATGTTATCTTTACATGGGACCTATCGGTTCTTCACCTCATGTCAAGGTGAAGGAAACACCATATCTGCCATGTCAGAATATCACAAATAAAATGTAGTAATTAGGGGTGGTGGAGAGGGGAATTCAAGATCACAAAAATGTTCTCACAAACGCTGACTCGACAACTTGAAGGACTTTAAAAACACAAAAGCAAAGAGATGGGGTTCTATAAGGACAGTGTGTGTGTGTGTGTGTGTGTGTGTGTGTGTGTGTGTGTGTGTGTGTGTGTGTGTGTGTGTGTGTGTGTGTGTGTGTGTGTGTGTGTGTGTGCTTGACTCCTCTCAAGGGATCGATCATTGGCTGTACAGAGCATGTGTGGTGTTCGGTTGTGAGACCTTGACCGAGCCACGAAGGGGGAGAATTCCATTACTCATAGGTGAGGTTAGAGGTCACCGCTCGATCAATACACCACGACTACAACACACAGGTTGTGTCTCAAATGGCACCCAAATCCCTACATAGTGATCTACTTTTCCCCAGAGGCTGGTCAAAGCCTGGGACAAAGACACAGAGGGATGATAAATAGGGACACAGTAGAGGGGTGATAAATAGAGACACAGTAGAGGGATGATAAATAGAGACACAGTAGAGGGTTGATAAATAGAGACACAGTAGAGGGATGATAAATAGAGACACAGTAGAGGGATGATAAATAGAGACACAGTAGAGGGATGATAAATAGAGGCACAGTAGAGGGATGATAAATAGAGACACAGTAGAGGGATGATAAGTAGAGACACAGTAGAGGGATGATAAATAGAGGCACAGTAGAGGGATGATAAGTAGAGACCGTGGAGAAAAGACGGAGGACACATTGAGAAGTTTCTCTGGTCTTCCCAGACCAGACACGTACACACACACAAACACCCACCTACCCACGCACACCCACCCACTCACACACGCTAGCATGCACACAAATATCCTGTTTGGAGGGAGTTTGGAGCAGGTCTGTATGGAGGGAGGTTGGAGCAGGACTGTTTGGAGGGAGTTTGGCGCATGTCTGTAGGGAGGGAGGTTGGAGCAGCTCTGTATGGAGGGAGGTTGGAGCAGGTCTGTATGGAGGGAGGTTGGAGCAGGTCTGTAGGGAGGGAGGTTGGCGCATGTCTGTAGGGAGGGAGGTTGGAGCGGGTCTGTAGGGAGGGAGGTAAGAGCAGGTCTGTATGGAGGGAGGTTGGAGCAGGTCTGTAGGGAGGGAGGCAGGAACATGTCTGTAGGGATGGAGGTTGGAGCAGGTCTGTAGAGAGGGAGGCAGGAACATGTCTGTAGGGTGGGAGGTTGGAGCAGGTCTGTAGGGAGGGAGGCAGGAACATGTCTGTAGGGAGGGAGGAGCAGGTATGTAGAGAGGGAGGTTGGAGCAGGTCTGTAGGGAGGGAGGCAGGAGCAGGTCTGTATGGAGGGAGGTTGGTGCGGGTCTGTAGGGAGGGAGGTTGGAGCAAGTCTGTACGGAGGGAGGTTGGAGCAGGTCTGTACGGAGGGAGATTGAAGCAGGTCTGTATGGAGGGAGGTTGGAGCAGGTCTGTAGGGAGGGAGGTAGGAGAAGGTATGTATGGAAGGTTGGAGCAGATCTGTATGGAGGGAGGTTGGAGCAGGTCTGTATGGAGGGAGGTAGGAGCAGGTATGTATGGAAGGAGGTTGGAGCAGGCCTGTATGGAGGGAGGTTGGCGCAGGTCTGTAGGGAGGGAGGTTGAAGCAGGTCTGTAGGGAGGGAGGTTGAAGCAGGTCTTATGGAGGGATGTTGGAGCAGGTCTGTAGGGAGGGAGGTTGGAGGATGTCTGTAGGGAGAGAGGTAGGAACAGGTCTTTTTGGAGGGAGGTTGGAGCAGGTCTGTAGGGAGGGAGGTTGAAGCAGGTCTTATGGAGGGATGTTGGAGCAGGTCTGTAGGGAGGGAGGTTGGAGGAGGTCTGTAGGGAGAGAGGTAGGAACAGGTCTTTTTGGAGGGAGGTTGGAGCAGGTCTGTAGGGAGGGAGGTTGAAGCAGGTCTTATGCAGGGATGTTGGAGCAGTTCTGTTTGGATGGAGGTTGGAGCAGGTCTGTAGGGAGGGAGGTTGGAACAGGTCTGTATGGAGGGAGGTTGGAGCAGGTCTGTAGGGAGGGAGGTTGGAGCAGGTCTGTACGGAGGGAGGTGGAGCAGGTCTGTATGGACCAGGAATATGACTCTCCCGAAGTGGATTCTGTGTTTTGCCTTCCACCCAGGACAATGGATCTGATTCCAGCCGGCGACCCTAAACAACGACGCCGTAAAAGGGGCAAACGAAGCGGTCTTCTGGTCAGGCTCCGGAGACGGGCACATCGCGCTCCACTCCCTAGCATACTACTCGCCAATGTCCAGTCTCTTGACAACAAGGTTGATGAAATCCGAGCAAGAGTTGCCTTCCAGAGACTGTAACGTTCTTTGCTTCACGGAAACATGGCTCACTCGAGAGGCGCTATCGGAGTCGGTGCAGCCAGCTGGTTTCTTCACGCATCGCGCCGACAGAAACAAGCATCTTTCTGGTAAGAAGAGGGGCGGGGGTGTATGCCTTATGATTAACGAGACGTGGTGTGATCATAACAACATACAGGAACTCAAGTCCTTCTGTTCACCTGACTTAGAATTCGGAGGGAGGTTGGGTAAGGTCTCTATGGAGGGAGGTTGGAGCAGGTCTGTAGGGAGGGAGGTTGGAGCAGGTCTGTAGGGAGGGAGGTAGGAACAGGTATTTTTGGAGGGAGGTTGGAGCAGGTCTGTAGGGAGGGAGGTTGAAGCAGGTCTGTAGAGAGGGAGGTTGAAGCAGGTCTTATGGAGGGAGGTTGGAGCAGGTCTGTAGAGTGGGAGGTTGGAGCAGGTCTGTATGGAGGGAGGTTGGAGCAGGTCTGTAGAGTGGGAGGTTGGAGAAGGTCTCTATGGAGGGAGGTTGGAGCAGGTCTGTAGAGAGGGAGGTTGGAGCAGGTCTGTATGGAGGGAGGTTGGAGCAGGTCTTTAGGGAGGGAGGTTGGAGCAGGTCTTATGGAGGGAGGTTGAAGCAGGTCTTATGGAGGGAGGTTGTAGCAGGTCTGTAGAGTGGGAGATTGAAGCAGGTCTTTAGGGAGGGAGGTTGGAGCAGGTCTGTAGGGAGGGAGGTTGGAGCAGGTCTGTATGGAGGGAGGTTGGAGCAGGTCTTACCCTGTAGGGAGGGATGTTGGAGCAGGTCTGTAGGGAGGGAGTTCTATAGTATGGGGATGTTCACAAATCGGCTGTCCTCACTTGGACACCATACACAACACCTCTCTGTGTTCTCAATTTAGTCTGGCTCTCAGAGACAGAGGAGAGAGAGAGATATGGGCGACTTTCAAGGGGAGCAGCATTCCTGTCCGCGAGGAGACCTATATGGACTGTGAGACAATTGCGTGCGTGCGTGCGTGCGTGCGATCAACTAAACACATTGGTTGATACCATTCCATTGACTAAATTTCAGCCATTATTATGAGCCGGCCTCCCCTCAGCAGCCTCCACTGATGTGTGTGTGTGTGTGTGCGCGCGAGTGCAAGGGCCCCCATCCGTCTCCCCTCTAAGGACGGGGAACTAGACAGAAGGTAATGGCCCCTTCTTCCTCTAATCCTCCAACAAGATGAGGGGGGTCGCCGGTTCAGAAGCCGGAGAAGAGTGAAAGGAGCGACGGAGGGGGGGCCCTTTCCACGGCCCATTGAGTCTTCATTCAAAGGGGCCCCGCGCTTCATTAAAAAAGGGAAGGCATCGTCTTCCAAAACAAAAGACAGCTCGTTGTTCATACTTCATCACAGTGAGCCAAGGGACCGTATTTGTTTAATCGTAAACAAAGAGCATCCGAGCGCACGTTTTCTCAGCACTGGTACAAATGTGTCATTTATGATGATTGTTTTGCCGAGTGTAAATAGATGATGATTGTTTTTTATGCGCAGAGTAAATCATGCCCAGAGTACTCCTCTTTCCGACGTGACACTTTTCCGTTGAAAAAGAGAGATTGTCCAGACGAGTATTTCAGAAACAGTCCCAGACTGCATCGTTACGTTGCATGAAAACAAGTTGGCCTAGTAATGTTGAGAGAGTGAACCTGATTTCTTGGAAACATACCAAACGAGAATTATGGTTCTGAGACATCAAACACACATGTACACACACACACACACACACACACACACACACCTGTCACACTCTTTTCTCTGGAGACAGTTCAACAGCGATGGTCAAGGCCTGATGTGTCTGTTTGTGTACAAATAAAAGTAAGCCTCCTTTTGTTAAAAGAAAAGGGCTGCATTTTTCAGAAGCTTCAAAAGGTAGCAGCAGAGTCATGACATCACTGAGTCTCAGGGTTCCTTGACAGCACAGCTCTGCCTCGAGTGAAATGTGTTCAGAGGAGCCACTGGTTAGAGCGCTCTGCTTTAGAGACCTATCTGCCTCGCTCTCTCTCTTTCTCCCTGCCTCTGCCCTTCTCTCCCTCCCCTTCTCTCTCTCCTCTCTCTCTCTCTTTCCCATTTATCTAGCTCTCTCTCTCTCTCTCCCCCTGCCTCTGCCCTTCTCTCCCTCCCCTTCCCTCTCTAACTCTCTGTGACTCATTTTGCCTAATTTCACCCCCTGCCATGTGCAATGTTACTGACAGAGCATCCATCATGGTTAACACATGTCCTTCAACCAGGCAACACTCCACCCATCAGCCCCAGAGTGCTGCGAGACGTCTCCACCACCTCCTAAACAGTACTCCCTAGTTCCAAAATGTCTGCGTCCCTATGAAAACGTTATGCAGATGCTTCGCCCCGCGGGATGAGTTAAAATGAGCAGGGGACTACCAGAAATTCCAATTGAGAAAAGTTTTCCTCTTTTCAGAGGCGTAAGACATTGATTATTGCAGACCAGGCCGATATCCCCGACACTCGAAGAAGGAGATGACGCTATAAAAGCCAGAGAGTGGGTGAATCGCCTCTACCCTCTACCCGTTCTATTGGTGAATGTGCAATCACTGGAGAATAAACTGGATGAGCTCCATTCGAGACTATCCTGTCAACCTGATCTGAAGAACTGTAATATCCTATGTTTCTCTGAGTCGTGGCTGAACAAGGACATGGTAAATATAAATCTAGCTGGTCTTTCTATACATCTGCAGGACAGAACGGTGGCATCGAGGAAGCTGAGAGGAGGGTGTGTGTATCTCTTTGTTAACTTCTTGACGCTAGGGGCCAGAATTATTATTTATTTTTTTATAACGTTCCCAACGTAAACTGACTATTTCTCAGGCCCAGATCGTAGAATATGCATATAATTTACAGATTAGGATAGAAAACACTCCAAAGTTTCCAAAACTGTCAAAATATTGTCTGTGAGTATAACGAAACTGATTCTGCGGGCGAAAACCTGCGGAAATCCAACCCGGAAGTGCTTTTTTTATTTTTATCCTTGTTCTGTTGCCTGCCCCTCCTCCATTTAAAGGCGTATCAACCAGATTCCTTTTCCAATGGCTTCCTCAGGCTGTGACCAGGCTTTAGACATAGTTTCAGGCTTTTATTTGGAAAAATGAACGAGATTTTTCAAAACAAATCAGGTGTCCTTTGATTAGTTCCTGCGCGCGAGAGGGGTAGCTCGACATTTTCTTTCTCTCTTTTAATGAATAGGTTACCGTCCAGTTGAAATATTATCAATTATGTATGTTAAAAACAACCCGAGGATTGATTATAAAAAACGTTTGACATGTTTCTACGAACATTACGGATACTTTTTGGAATTTGTCTGCCTTTCAGGAACGGAACGAGGCTGTGGTTTTCTGAACATAACGCGCAACCCAAATGGCGTTTTTTTGTTATAAAAGTAATATTTATCGAACAAAAATAACATTTATTGTGTAACTGGGAGTCTCGTGAGTGCAAACATCCGAAGATTATCAAAGGTAAGCGATTAATTTGATTGCTTTTCTGACTTTCGTGACCAAGCTAACCAAGCAAATATAAGGCTAACTGTTCTAGCATTGATTGATACACTCACAAAAGCTTAGATTGCTTTCGCTGCAAAGCATATTTTCAAAATCTGACACGATAGGTGGATTAACAACAAACTAAGCTATGTTTTGGTATATTTCACTTGTGATTGCATGATTAAAAATATTTTTAGTAATATTTTTGAATCTGATACGTTTGGGAATTTTCTTCTGCCTTTCAGGACCGGAACGAGGCTGTAGTTTTCTGAACATAACGCGCAACCCAAATGGCATTTTTTTGTTATAAAAGTAATATTTATCGAACAAAAATAACATTTATTGTGTAACTGGGAGTCTCGTGAGTGCAAACATCTGAAGATTATCAAAGGTAAGCGATTAATTTTATTGCTTTTCTGACTTTCGTGACCATGCTAATTTGGGGCTAGCTGTTCTAGCATTGATTGATACACTCACAAAAGCTTGGATTTCTTTCGCGTAAAGCATATTTTCAAAATCTGACACGATAGGTGGATTAACAACAAGCTAAACTGTGTTTTGGTATATTTCACTTGTGATTGTATGATTATAAATATTTTTAGTAATATTTTGCGCCCTGCAAATCAGCGGTTGTTTAGGAAAATGATCCCGTAAAAGGGATCCGTAGCGCAGAGAAGTTAAGGGCGTTTAAGTAAGCATTTCACTGTAAGGTTGTATTTGGTGCATGTGACAAATAACATTTGATTTGAATTATATTTCTCTTTTTTCTCTCTACATTGTTGGGAAGGGCCCGTAAGTAAGTATTTCACTGTTATTCTGCACCTGTTGTTTACTAAGCATGTGACAAATAACATTGGATCTGATAGCTGCAGTGCCTGAACCACTGAGCTCTAGCTGCAGTGCCTGAACCCCTGAACTCTAGCTGCAGTGCCTGAACCCCTGAACTCTAGCTGCAGTGCCTGAACCCCTGAGCTCCAGCTCCAGCTCCAGCTGCAGTGCCTGAACCCCTGAGCTCTAGCTGCAGTGCCTGATCGCCTGAACTCTAGCTGCAGTGCCTGAAACCCTGAGCTCTAGCTGCAGTGCCTGAACCCCTGAGCTCTAGCTGCAGTGCCTGAACCCCTGAACTCTAGCTGCAGTGCCTGAACCACTGAGCTCTAGCTGCAGTGCCTGAACCCCTGAACTCTAGCTGCAGTGCCTGAACCCCTGAGCTCTAGCTGCAGTGCCTGAACAACTGAGCTCTAGCTGCAGTGCCTGAACCACTGAGCTCTAGCTGCAGTGCCTGAACCCCTGAACTCTAGCTGCAGTGCCTTAACCCCTGAACTCTAGCTGCAGTGCCTGAACCCCTGAGCTCTAGCTGCAGTGCCTGAACCCCTGAACTCTAGCTGCAGTGCCTGAACCCCTGAGCTCTAGCTGCAGTGCCTGAAACCCTGAGCTCTAGCTGCAGTGCCTGAACCCCTGAACTCTAGCTGCAGTGCCTGAACCCCTGAGCTCTAGCTGCAGTGCCTGAACCACTGAGCTCTAGCTGCAGTGCCTGAACCCCTGAACTCTAGCTGCAGTGCCTGAACCCCTGAACTCTAGCTGCAGTGCCTGAACCCCTGAGCTCCAGCTCCAGCTCCAGCTGCAGTGCCTGAACCCCTGAGCTCTAGCTGCAGTGCCTGAACGCCTGAACTCTAGCTGCAGTGCCTGAACCCCTGAGCTCTAGCTGCAGTGCCTGAACGCCTGAACTCTAGCTGCAGTGCCTGAAACCCTGAGCTCTAGCTGCAGTGCCTGAACCCCTGAGCTCTAGCTGCAGTGCCTGAAACCCTGAACTCTAGCTGCAGTGCCTGAACCCCTGAACTCTAGCTGCAGTGCCTGAACCACTGAGCTCTAGCTGCAGTGCCTGAACCCCTGAACTCTAGCTGCAGTGCCTGAACCCCTGAGCTCTAGCTGCAGTGCCTGAACAACTGAGCTCTAGCTGCAGTGCCTGAACCACTGAGCTCTAGCTGCAGTGCCTGAACCCCTGAGCTCTAGCTGCAGTGCCTGAACCCCTGAGCTCTAGCTGCAGTGCCTGAAACCCTGAACTCTAGCTGCAGTGCCTGAACCCCTGAACTCTAGCTGCAGTGCCTGAAACCCTGAGCTCTAGCTGCAGTGCCTGAACCCCTGAACTCTAGCTGCAGTGCCTGAACCCCTGAACTCTAGCTGCAGTGCCTGAACCCCTGTAGTGTAAGTGTTCTGCCAAGTCTCGCCATAGATAGTTAGTCTTTCTGTAGTTTTTTTGCTGTTGATATAGCCCTTCGAGCCGAAGGGGAGCTAAGTTAGGCCAGGTGAGGTGGACACAATGTCCGTGTCGGATGCTTGCGAATTCAGGCTTATGTCTAGGTCAGTCTGGGGAAAGTAGCCTGTCTGTCTGGCCTTGGACCCCGAGGTGTGTGTGTGTGTGTGTGTGTGTGTGTGTGTGTGTGTGTGTGTGTGTGTGTGTGTGTGTGTGTGTGTGTGTGTGTGTGTGTGTGTGTGTGTGTGTGTGTGTGTGTGTGTGTGTGTGTGTGTGTGTGTGTGTGTGTGTGTGCAGGAGAGGCGGTTTCTGTGTGCGTGTGTGTGTGTATGTTTTGTGTGTGTGTATGTTTTGTGTGTGTGTGCGGAGGGAGCAGCAGGTAAGGAAACAGTCCAAGGCAGCTCCTGCAGGTTCCTAGGAGATTTCACTACTACGGCAAAGTCTGTCTAATTGGCAAAACATTGGTACACACCGTCGCTGAACCACAGTCTCTCTCTCAAGCTCTCTTCCAGCTGCCTACACCACCTTCTGCACTCAATGTGTCATATCAAGTTGTTCCGTAATCATTTAAGATTCTTAGATTTTTATATGATTAGTAAGAAGGTTAGTACAGAGAGAGAGAGAGAGAGAGAGAGAGAGAGAGAGAGAGAGAGAGAGAGAGAGAGAGAGAGAGAGAGAGAGAGAGAGAGAGAGAGAGAGAGAGAGAGAGAGAGAGAGAGAGAGAGAGAGAGAGAGAGAGAGAGAGAGAGAGAGAGAGAGAGAGAGAGAGAGAGAGAGAGAGAGAGAGAGCAGAGAGAGACAGGGAGAGAGAGAGAGAGACAGGGAGAGAGAGGCTAACTATGGCAAACTCTTTCTAACCACCTAATAATAAGTGATTCCCAAACCTTCCATAACAAAGCCATCACCTTCAGAGAGATGAACCTGGAGAAGAGTCCCCTAAGCAAGCTGGTCCTGGGGCTCTGTTCACAAACACAAACACATCCCACAGAGCCCCAGGACAGCAGCACAATTAGACCCAACCAAATCATGAGAAAACAAAAATATAATTACTTGACACATTTGAAAGAATTAACAAAGAAACAGAGCAAACTAGAATGCTATTTGGCCCTAAACAGAGAGTACACAGTGGCAGAATACCTGACCACTGCGACTGACCCAAACTTAAGGAAAGCTTTGACTATGTACAGACTCAGTGAGCATAGCCTTGCTATTGAGAAAGGTCTCCGTAGGCAGACCTGGCTTTCAAGAGAAGACAGGCTATGTGCACACTGCCCACAAAATGAGGTGGAAACTGAGCTTCACTTCCTAGCCTCCTGCCCAATGTATGACCATATTAGAGACACATATTTCCCTCAGATTACACAGATCCAGAAAGAATTTGAAAACAAACCCAATTTTGATTAACTCCCATATCTACTGGGTGAAATACCACAGTGTGCCATCACAGCAGCAAGATGTGTGACCTGTTGCCACAGGAAAAGGGCAACCAGTGAAGAACAAACACCATTGTAAATACAACCCATATTTATGTTTATTTCTTTTCCCTTTTGTACTTTAACTATTTGCACATCGTTACAACACTGTATATAGACATAATATGACATTTGTAATGTCTTTATTCTTTTGAAAATTCTGTGAGTGTAATATTTACTGTTCACTTTTTATTGTTTATTCCACTTTTGTTTATTATCTACTTCACTTGCTTTGGTAATGTTAACATATGTTTCCCATGCCAATAAAGCCCTTAAATTGTCATTTAAATTGAATTGAGAGAGAGAGGGAGAGGGAGAGAGAGAGAGCGCGAGAGAGAGAGAGAGAGAGAGCGCGAGAGAGAGAGAGAGACAGAGAGCGAGAGAGAGAAAGAGAGAGAAAGAGAGAGAAAGAGAGAGAAAGAGAGAGAAAGAGAGAGAAAGAGAGAGAAAGAGAGAGAAAGAGAGAGAAAGAGAGAGAAAGAGAGAGAAAGAGAGAGAAAGAGAGAGAAAGAGAGAGACAGAGAGAGACAGAGAGCGAGAGAGACAGAGAGAGACAGAGAGCGAGAGAGACAGAGAGACAGAGAGACAGAGAGACAGAGAGAGAGAGAGAGAGAGAGAGAGAGAGAGAGAGAGAGAGAGAGAGAGAGAGAGAGAGAGAGAGAGAGAGAGAGAGAGAGAGAGAGAGAGAAATCAAGGCTGACTTAAACCCACACAGTAGTAGTGAAGGTCCCTTGCATCAAGTGCGCGGTGTGAATTGAGCTATTGATTGAGTGGGAGATGATAGACTGTGAGATGATAGAGGAGGAGAGGATGGTATGATGAAAGGAGGAGAGGAAGGGAGAGGAGGAGCACAGTGACAGGGGAGCAGACAAGCCTGCCACCCCACTTCCCAAAGCCTGCACTTAGCATGCAGCTTTGATGTAGGAGGGGAGAGAAAACTGTTTTTTCCTCAATAAAACAACATGGAACTAATGCGGAGGAAGAGTCATAGCAGTGGAAGGACATATGGAAAGACCCACCGACAGACATACAAATGGACCAACAGACTGAAAAAGCAGATGGATGGACAGAGCAGGTAGCAGTGAATGAGCGTCTGTTAACTGTGCTCTCTCATACAAAGCGATGGCACAGCCTGTGTGTTTGGCGGAGCAGTGTTAGCCTCTCTGCTGAGCCTGATAAAGAGAGGGCGATGGATGGGGCTCTGTGTGTGTCTCAGTGTCACAGCCAAGCCACTGGGCCTCCATTATTACCCTCATATATCCTACTGATGAATCAACGTCTCTCTCTCTCTCTCTCTCTCTCTCTCTCTCTCTCTCTCTCTCTCTCTCTCTCTCTCTCTCTCTCTCTCTCTCTCTCTCTCTCTCTCTCTCTCTCTCTCTCTCTCTCTCTCTCTCTCTCTCTCTCTCTCTCTCTCTCTCTCTCTCTCTCTCTCTCTCTCGCTCTCTCTCTCTCTCTCTCTCTCTCTCTCTCTCGCTCTCTCGCTCTCTCGCTCTCTCTCTCTCTGTCTCTCTGTCTCTCTGTCTCTCTCACTCTCTCACTCTCTCACTCTCTCACTCACTCACAAGCCTCACATCCTAAATCCCTAGCCAGCAGAGTCCCCCAGCCACACCCTCCTGTCCCCCGAGGCAAGGCTGAAACGGAGAGGGAAACACTGAGCATCTCATGAAGTAAAGGTCCCTCACAGAGAGGAGGGGAAAGAAGGGGAGGACGTGGGAGGTTCCTCACCAGACTGGGCTATGGAGGGAGGAGGGGGGGAGACAACAAGAGCCACTAATGAAACTCTATTAGTCCATTCATCTCTGGTGGGGAGGAGAGGGACCCTTCAGCGGCCAGCAGATTGATGAGCCTGGCTGGGCTGGTGAGCGGCGGGCACGGCAGTTAATGGCCGATCCGGCGGCATGCGGACATGGGGAGATAAAATAAAAGGGGGCTCTGGGTGTCTCTAATGAAACGACAGGCACAGATCTGCAGAATAGAGCCCGGGGAACTAAACGTCTTGCCAACCTGCCTCATGTTAGACAAGACAGGTGTGTGTCCACGTGAGAGAGAGACACAGAGAGAGAGAGAGAGAGAGAGAGAGAGAGAGAGAGAGAGAGAGAGAGAGAGAGAGAGAGAGAAGACAACAGAGGAGAGAGAGAGAGAGAGAGAGAGGATGGAAGGAGAGAGAGAGCGAGAGAGAGAGGAGAGACGAGCTCACTTGTAAAAGAGACCTGGGTCTCAATGTGACCCTTTGTAACTAAAATCTAAAAAAAAACTGAGAACATAAAGAGAAACATATCAGAGAGTTAAAGAACAGAGGGTACAGAGGGAAAGAGAGGAGAGAACAGAGGATACAGAGAGAAAGAGTTAGAGAACAGAGGATACAGAGGGAAAGAAAGGAGAGAACAGAGGATACAGAGAGAAAGAGAGGAGAGAACAGAGGATACAGAGGGAAAGAGAGGAGAGAACAGAGGATACAGAGAGAAAGAGTTAGAGAACAGAGGATACAGAGGGAAAGAAAGGAGAGAACAGAGGATACAGAGAGAAAGAGAGGAGAGAACAGAGGATACAGAGGGAAAGAGAGGAGAGAACAGAGGATACAGAGAGAAAGAGAGGAGAGAACAGAGGATACAGAGAGAAAGAGAGGAGAGAACAGAGGATACAGAGGGAACGAGTTAGAGAACAGAGGATACAGAGAGAAAGAGTTAGAGAACAGAGGATAGAACAGAGGATATAGAGAGAAAGAGAGGAGAGAACAGAGGATACAGAGAGAAAGAGAGAGAACAGAGGATACAGAGGGTAAGAGAGGAGAGAACAGAGGATATAGAGACAAAGAGAGGAGAGAACAGAGGATATAGAGAGAAAGAGAGGAGAGAACAGAGGATATAGAGAGAAAGAGAGGAGAGAACAGAGGATACAGAGGAAAAGAGAGAGACAACAGAGGATATAGAGAGAAAGAGTTAGAGAACAGAGGATACAGAGAGAAAGAGTTAGAGAACAGAGGGAAAGAGAGGAGAGAACAGAGGATACAGAGGGAAAGAGAGGAGAGAACAGAGGATACAGAGGGAAAGAGAGAGAGAACAGAGGATATAAAGAGAAAGAGTTAGAGAACAGAGGATACAGAGAGAAAGAGTTAGAGAACAGAGGGAAAGAGAGGAGAGAACAGAGGATACAGAGGGAAAGAGTTAGAGAACAGAGGATACAGAGGGAAAGAGAGGAGAGAACAGAGGATACAGAGGGAAAGAGTTAGAGAACAGAGGATACAGAGGGAAAGAGAGGAGAGAACAGAGGATACAGAGAGAAAGAGAGGAGAGAACAGAGGATACAGGGGGAAAGAGAGGAGAGAACAGAGGATACAGAGGGAAAGAGAGGAGAGAACAGAGGATACAGAGGGAACGAGGGAAAGAACAGAGGATACAGAGAGAAAGAGTTAGAGAACAGAGGATACAGAGGGAAAGAGAGGAGAGAACAGAGGATACAGAGAGAAAGAGAGGAGAGAACAGAGGATACAGAGAGAAAGAGAGGAGAGAACAGAGGATACAGAGAGAAAGACAGGAGAGAACAGAGGATATAGAGAGAAAGAGAGGAGTGAACAGAGGATACAGAGGGAAAGAGAGAGAGAACAGAGGATATAGAGAGAAAGAGTTAGAGAACAGAGGATACAGAGGGAAAGAGTTAGAGAACAGAGGATACAGAGGGAAAGAGAGGAGAGAACAGAGGATACAGAGGGAAAGAGAGAGAGAACAGAGGATATAGAGAGAAAGAGTTAGAGAACAGAGGATACAGAGGGAAAGAGTTAGAGAACAGAGGATACAGAGGGAAAGAGAGGAGAGAACAGAGGATACAGAGAGAAAGAGAGGAGAGAACAGAGGATACAGAGGGAAAGAGAGGAGAGAACAGAGGATACAGAGGGAAAGAGAGGAGAGAACAGAGGATACAGAGGGAACGGGGGAAAGAACAGAGGATACAGAGAGAAAGAGTTAGAGAACAGAGGATACAGAGAGAAAGAGAGGAGAGAACAGAGGATACAGAGGGAAAGATAGGAGAGAACAGAGGATACAGAGGGAAAGAGAGAGAGAACAGAGGATATAGAGAGAAAGAGTTAGAGAACAGAGGATACAGAGAGAAAGAGTTAGAGAACAGAGGATACAGAGGGAAAGAGAGGAGAGAACAGAGGATACAGAGAGAAAGAGAGGAGAGAACAGAGGATACAGAGGGAAAGAGAGGAGAGAACAGAGGATACAGAGGGAAAGAGAGGAGAGAACAGAGGATACAGAGGGAAAGAGAGGAGAGAACAGAGGATATAGAGAGAAAGAGAGGAGAGAACAGAGGATACAGAGAGAAAGAGAGAGAACAGAGGATACAGAGGGAAAGAGAGGAGAGAACAGAGGATATAGAGAGAAAGAGAGGAGAGAACAGAGGATACAGAGAGAAAGAGAGAGAACAGAGGATACAGAGGGTAAGAGAGGAGAGAACAGAGGATATAGAGACAAAGAGAGGAGAGAACAGAGGATATAGAGAGAAAGAGAGGAGAGAACAGAGGATATAGAGAGAAAGAGAGGAGAGAACAGAGGATATAGAGAGAAAGAGAGAGAACAGAGGATACAGAGGGAAAGAGAGGAGAGAACAGAGGATATAGAGAGAAAGAGAGGAGAGAACAGAGGATACAGAGGGAACGAGAGGAGAGAACAGAGGATACAGAGAGAAAGAGAGAGAACAGAGGATACAGAGGGAAAGAGAGGAGAGAACAGAGGATATAGAGAGAAAGAGAGGAGAGAACAGAGGATACAGAGAGAAAGAGAGAGAACAGAGGATACAGAGGGAAAGAGAGGAGAGAACAGAGGATATAGAGACAAAGAGAGGAGAGAACAGAGGATATAGAGAGAAAGAGAGGAGAGAACAGAGGATATAGAGAGAAAGAGAGAGAACAGAGGATATAGAGAGAAAGAGAGAGAACAGAGGATACAGAGGGAAAGAGAGGAGAGAACAGAGGATACAGAGGGAAAGAGAGGAGAGAACAGAGGATACAGAGGGAAAGAGAGGAGAGAACAGAGGATATAGAGAGAAAGAGAGAGAGAACAGAGGATACAGAGAGAAAGAGAGGAGAGAACAGAGGATATAGAGAGAAAGAGAGAGAACAGAGGATATAGAGAGAAAGAGAGAGAGAACAGAGGATATAGAGAGAAAGAGAGGAGAGAACAGAGGATATAGAGAGAAAGAGAACAGAGGATATAGAGAGAAAGAGAGGAGAGAACAGAGGATATAGAGAGAAAGAGAGGAGAGAACAGAGGATACAGAGAGAAAGAGAGGAGAGAACAGAGGATACAGAGAGAAAGAGAGGAGAGAACAGAGGATACAGAGGGAAAGAGAGGAGAGAACAGAGGATATAGAGAGAAAGAGAGGAGAGAACAGAGGATATAGAGAGAAAGAGAGGAGAGAACAGAGGATACAGAGAGAAAGAGAGGAGAGAACAGAGGATACAGAGGGAAAGAGAGGAGAGAACAGAGGATATAGAGAGAAAGAGAGGAGAGAACAGAGGATATAGAGAAAGAGAGGAGAGAACAGAGGATACAGAGGGAAAGAGAGGAGAGAACAGAGGATATAGAGAGAAAGAGAGGAGAGAACAGAGGATACAGATGGAAAGAGAGGAGAGAACAGAGGATATAGAGAGAAAGAGAGGAGAGAACAAAGGATATAGAGAGAAAGAGAGAGAGAACAGAGGATATAGAGAGAAAGAGAGGAGAGAACAGAGGATATAGAGAGAAAGAGAGAGAACAGGGGATAAAGAGAGGAGAGAACAGAGGATACAGAGAGAAAGAGAGAGAGAACAGAGGATATAGAGAGAAAGAGAGAGAGAACAGAGGATATAGAGAGAAAGAGAGAGAGAACAGAGGATACAGAGAGAAAGAGAGAGAGAACAGAGGATATAGAGAGAAAGAGGGGAGAGAACAGAGGATATAGAGAGAAAGAGGGGAGAGAACAGAGGATATAGAGAGAAAGAGAGAGAGAAC
The DNA here is from genome assembly GCF_045679555.1 of Salvelinus alpinus. Classification (NCBI taxonomy): domain Eukaryota; kingdom Metazoa; phylum Chordata; class Actinopteri; order Salmoniformes; family Salmonidae; genus Salvelinus; species Salvelinus alpinus. The sequence goes on along the minus strand of NC_092095.1, from coordinate 66,023,397 downwards.
AGAGGATATAGAGAGAAAGAGGGGAGAGAACAGAGGATACAGAGGGAAAGAGAGGAGAGAACAGAGGATACAGAGAGAAAGAGAGAGAGAACAGAGGATATAGAGAGAAAGAGAGAGAGAACAGAGGATATAGAGAGAAAGAGAGAGAGAACAGAGGATATAGAGAGAAAGAGGGGAGAGAACAGAGGATATAGAGAGAAAGAGGGGAGAGAACAGAGGATATAGAGAGAAAGAGAGAGAGAACAGAGGATATAGAGAGAAAGAGAGAGAGAACAGAGACAGACATATTGAAAGAGAGAGAGAACAGAGGAGACAGACAGAGAGAAAGAGAGAGAGAACAGGGAGACAGACAGAGAGAAAGAGAGAGAGAACAGAGGATACAGAGGGAAAGAGAGGAGAGAACAGAGGATATAGAGAGAAAGAGAGGAGAGAACAGAGGATACAGAGGGAACGAGAGGAGAGAACAGAGGATACAGAGAGAAAGAGAGAGAACAGAGGATACAGAGGGAAAGAGAGGAGAGAACAGAGGATATAGAGAGAAAGAGAGGAGAGAACAGAGGATACAGAGAGAAAGAGAGAGAACAGAGGATACAGAGGGAAAGAGAGGAGAGAACAGAGGATATAGAGACAAAGAGAGGAGAGAACAGAGGATATAGAGAGAAAGAGAGGAGAGAACAGAGGATATAGAGAGAAAGAGAGAGAACAGAGGATATAGAGAGAAAGAGAGAGAACAGAGGATACAGAGGGAAAGAGAGGAGAGAACAGAGGATACAGAGGGAAAGAGAGGAGAGAACAGAGGATACAGAGGGAAAGAGAGGAGAGAACAGAGGATATAGAGAGAAAGAGAGAGAGAACAGAGGATACAGAGAGAAAGAGAGGAGAGAACAGAGGATATAGAGAGAAAGAGAGAGAGAACAGAGGATATAGAGAGAAAGAGAGAGAGAACAGAGGATATAGAGAGAAAGAGAGGAGAGAACAGAGGATATAGAGAGAAAGAGAGAGAGAACAGAGGATATAGAGAGAAAGAGAGGAGAGAACAGAGGATATAGAGAGAAAGAGAGGAGAGAACAGAGGATACAGAGAGAAAGAGAGGAGAGAACAAAGGATACAGAGAGAAAGAGAGGAGAGAACAGAGGATACAGAGGGAAAGAGAGGAGAGAACAGAGGATATAGAGAGAAAGAGAGGAGAGAACAGAGGATATAGAGAGAAAGAGAGGAGAGAACAGAGGATACAGAGAGAAAGAGAGGAGAGAACAGAGGATACAGAGGGAAAGAGAGGAGAGAACAGAGGATATAGAGAGAAAGAGAGGAGAGAACAGAGGATATAGAGAAAGAGAGGAGAGAACAGAGGATACAGAGGGAAAGAGAGGAGAGAACAGAGGATATAGAGAGAAAGAGAGGAGAGAACAGAGGATACAGATGGAAAGAGAGGAGAGAACAGAGGATATAGAGAGAAAGAGAGGAGAGAACAAAGGATATAGAGAGAAAGAGAGGAGAGAACAGAGGATATAGAGAGAAAGAGAGAGAACAGGGGATAAAGAGAGGAGAGAACAGGGGATAAAGAGAGGAGAGAACAGAGGATACAGAGAGAAAGAGAGAGAGAACAGAGGATATAGAGAGAAAGAGAGAGAGAACAGAGGATATAGAGAGAAAGAGAGAGAGAACAGAGGATACAGAGAGAAAGAGAGAGAGAACAGAGGATATAGAGAGAAAGAGGGGAGAGAACAGAGGATATAGAGAGAAAGAGGGGAGAGAACAGAGGATATAGAGAGAAAGAGAGAGAGAACAGAGGATATAGAGAGAAAGAGGGGAGAGAACAGAGGATACAGAGGGAAAGAGAGGAGAGAACAGAGGATACAGAGAGAAAGAGGGGAGAGAACAGAGGATATAGAGAGAAAGAGAGAGAGAACAGAGGATATAGAGAGAAAGAGAGAGAGAACAGAGACAGACAGATTGAAAGAGAGAGAGAACAGAGGAGACAGACAGAGAGAAAGAGAGAGAGAACAGGGAGACAGACAGAGAGAAAGAGAGAGAGAACAGAGGAGACAGACAGAGAGAAAGAGAGAGAGAACAGAGGAGACAGACAGAGAGAAAGAGAGAGAGAACAGAGGAGACAGACAGACACTTTATTAACGATGACAGCTTCTACATCCTAGAGGGGGAGATCAACAATTTCCAGGCTCAGGGACATGTACTAGTCCGTAGCGAACTAAATGTCAGAACTGGACAAGAACCCGACACCCTCAGCACACAGGGCCACAAACACCTACCTGGAGGTGACAGCATTCCCTCCCCCATATATGACAGACCAGCTCAAATCAGTCTTATGTAGCAGAATTTGACATGGTGTTTTTCACATTGGATTAAAGTAGAGACTCAGAGCTACAGAATGGTATATCATACACTGCATTTGAGGAACAATGGGAGAGTAATTCTGCTTTGAAAGTCGATAAACTTGTAAACTCACTTTTGAGAAAGTGGCCTTTGAATGATTTGGTACCTACTGGAGAGCCCTCCTTTGTCTACTCCCCAAACGTTTATTAGTCCCATACCCCAGTGGTTTGCAGAAGAGGATGTCTTCCTTATTGACCCCCATAACCGTAACGGACATATACCAGGAGCTGTGCCACGTCTGTTGACTCATCCAGCTGTAGTGCATATAATTCACTGGCTTGTACGCAAAGCAGTAATTGTTTCAAAACGTCTCCTGCCATGTCCCTGATGCGTCATGAAACAGTGTTGTTTGATGAAGAGATTGTCTGTATAGTTTTTTGGTCCTTTTCCCCAGCATTGTCCCAACCATATCTGCGGCAGCAGAAAGAACGAAGTCCTCCACAATAGTATGGGGCTTGCCTGTCCTAGCCACTCGGTAGCTCACCATATAAGACGCTTCTAGCCCCTTCTTATTAATGGTATCTGTTGCTTTTATACATGTCTTACTACTCGAATGTTGTCTTTATTCTCGCTCAAAAAACTCCCGTGGCTTCTTTTTCAAATTGTCATGTTTCATTTCTAAATGTCTGTGTAAGAGGGAAGGTTTCCCGCGAGAGAGTAACGGTTAATGTGATTGGATGTTAATTATTTGACTAGGCTACCTGCATTTGATATTGTGTTGTTATTCTGCTGAACACTAAATGGTAAAATGTTATTTTGGGCAGTGAAACGAGGCTACTTAGGCGAGAAAAAAAACTGTTTTAAAATGTGAAGAAAAAGCTTTCAAAATAAATTAGAATCACATTTAGAATCAATTAATAAAAATAATAAACATACCAAATAACACAACAGAAACTAAACGCACAGGAGGTGGTGCAGCCCAGGAGGCAGGCGGCCATCTTGTTTCCCATAACTTCCAACATATCAGACTCCATTACCCCCATGCTCCTAGAAACAACCATACCTTTGGACTGCATTCCCTCCTGTGGGCAGCCTCATGTAGATTCCGGTAACTTTGATAATTACCGGTAGCTTTGCAACCCGAGGCATGAATGATTTGAGTTTGATAAAGAGATGTTGTGAACAGCAACACATTCAGGACACTTTCATTCAAGGCCTCAGTGAGACTTCCTTGTAGAAGAGGAGGATGGGGAACAGCCAAACTAACGTGATGGTCATTTCCTCAGTGAGACTTCCTTGTAGAAGAGGGGGATGGGGAACAGCCAAACTAACGTGATGGTCATTTCCTCAGTGAGACTTCCTTGTAGAAGAGGAGGATGGGGAACAGCCAAACTAACGTGATGGTCATTTCCTCAGTGAGACTTCCTTGTAGAAGAGGGGGATGGGGAACAGCCAAACTAACGTGATGGTCATTTCCTCAGTGAGACTTCCTTGTAGAAGAGGGGGATGGGGAACAGCCAAACTAACGTGATGGTCATTTCCTCAGTGAGACTTCCTTGTAGAAGAGGGGGATGGGGAACAGCCAAACTAACGTGATGGTCATTTCCTCAGTGAGACTTCCTTGTAGAAGAGGGGGATGGGGAACAGCCAAACTAACGTGATGGTCATTTCCTCAGTGAGACTTCCTTGTAGAAGAGGGGGATGGGGAACAGCCAAACTAACGTGATGGTCATTTCCTCAGTGAGACTTCCTTGTAGAAGAGGGGGATGGGGAACAGCCAAACTAACGTGATGGTCATTTCCTCAGTGAGACTTCCTTGTAGAAGAGGGGGATGGGGAACAGCCAAACTAACGTGATGGTCATTTCCTCAGTGAGACTTCCTTGTAGAAGAGGGGGATGGGGAACAGCCAAACTAACGTGATGGTCATTTCCTCAGTGAGACTTCCTTGTAGAAGAGGGGGATGGGGAACAGCCAAACTAACGTGATGGTCATTTCCTCAGTGAGACTTCCTTGTAGAAGAGGGGGATGGGGAACAGCCAAACTAACGTGATGGTCATTTCCTCAGTGAGACTTCCTTGTAGAAGAGGGGGATGGGGAACAGCCAAACTAACGTGATGGTCATTTCCTAACATGAGCCTGGTTGTGTCTCCGGGTTGTTTTTTGACAGAAAAAAAATGTTTGTCTCTTTTTTTTCTCTCTTTTTCTCTGTCTTCTCACTCTCTCCATATTTCTGTTTCCTTCTCTTGTTTGATTTATTTTATATTCCACCCCCCACACTCTCTCCGGCGCGCCGCTCAGTCAGCGCATGTGGCCGAGCGGCTCTAATTAGTCCATAGCACGTCAGAGGGAATCGCTTGCTTGTTTACCCTTATTGAAATTAGCAGGCCTGCCTCCCAAGAGGCGCCAACAACGCTAATTAGGAGCTAGCTACAACCCAGTCTACCATGGCTGGGTTAGGAGAGGAGAGGAGAGGAGAGGAGAGGAGAGGAGAGGAGAGGAGAGGAGAGGAGAGGAGAGGAGAGGACCTGTAGCGGAAACTACGGGGTGAGAGTGTGTGTGTGTGTCTGAGTATGTGATTAAATAGAAATATCCCCCCCCCCCCCACACACACAATGAAGGAGTGTATGGACATCCCTCATTGTTTCGGTTGTCAAAGTGGAGAGATAACATTCAAATGTATTTCCTTGTGTCACAGTCTCACTCCAATGAAACTATGCATTTCTACTTCTCATTCAAACCTCTGGACTGAGTCTGAACAACGTAGGCGCCGCTTGTCTCAGTGAATAGGAGTGTTAGTCTAAACCATGGAAATGAGCTCTACCTGACAACATCAATCTCCTGGTAACTTGGACTGGAATTTCAAAGAACAAAGAACATCCAAGTTATTCCCCACAAAGAACATCCAAGTTATTCCCCACAAAGAACATCCAAGTTATTCCCCACAAAGAACATCCAAGTTATTCCCCACAAAGAACACCCAAGTTATTCCCCACAAAGAACATCCAAGTTAGTCCCCACACAGAACATCCAAGTTAGTCCCCACAAAGAACATCCAAGTTAGTCCCCACAAAGAACATCCAAGTTATTCCCCACAAAGAACATCCAAGTTAGTCCCCACACAGAACATCCAAGTTATTCCACACAAAGAACATCCAAGTTATTCCCCACAAAGAACATTTAAGTTATTCCCCACAAAGAACATCCAAGTTATTCCCCACAAAGAACATCCAAGTTATTCCCCACAAAGAACATTTAAGTTATTCCCCACAAAGAACATCCAAGTTATTCCCCACAAAGAACATCCAAGTTAGTCCCCACACAGAACATCCAAGTTATTCAGCACACAGAACATCCAAGTTATTCCCCACATATGTAGACCCAATTTTCGGTTCTTCTGCTTCCACCAGCGGGCTTTTCAGCACACCTCCTCAACCAGCTGTTCCACACCCTTGTCAGTCGGCTATTACGTTGATTATCATCACTGTCAATCAGTGGGCTCCACCCCTTTTTATTTATTTATTTTTACATTTTATTTCACCTTTATTTAACCAGGTAAGCTAGTTGAGAACAAGTTCTCATTTACAACTGCGACCTGGCCAAGATAAAGCAAAGCAGTGCCACACAAACAACAACACAGAGTTACACATGGAATAAACAAGCGTACAGTCAATAACACAATAGAAAAAAGAAAGTCTATATACAGTGTGTGCAAATGGCGTGAGGAGGTAGGCAATAAATAGACCATAGTAGTGAAGTAATTACAATTTAGCAGATTAACACTGGAGTGATAAATGAGCAGATGATGATGTGCAAGTAGAGATACTGGTGTGCAAAAGAGCAGAAAAGTAAATAAAAACAATATGGGGATGAGGTAGGTAGATTGGGTGGGCTATTTACAGATGGACTATGTACAGCTGCAGCGATCGGTTAGCTGATATAGGTCTATAACAGTTTGGGTCTACAGTGTCACCCCCTTTGAAGAGGGGGATGACCGCGGCAGCTTTCCAATCTTTAGGGATCTCAGACGATACGAAAGCGAGGTTGAACAGACTGGTAATAGGGGTTGCAGCAATGGCAGCGGACAGTTTTAGAAAGAGAGGGTCCAGATTGTCTAGTGGACTGACAGGCAATAAAATAAAGAAGTGTCATTGTCACATGTGTAGTAGTCAGGCATAGTAGTACAGCCTGGAGCAAATGATGGTTAAGTGCCTTGCTTAAGGGCACATCGACAGATTTTTCACCTTGTCGGCTCGGGTATTCAAACCTGCA